>NW_028289020.1:300000-515000 GCF_059628265.1 Tinamus guttatus | reverse complement strand
TTTCTGATGGTTTATTGAAGGATGAAAAAAGCTGATTTATCTGTTGGTCTAAGAAAATACCAGAAAATACCAAAACCATGGCAAGCAAACAACAAAAAAAATCATGTTCTTCCTTTGTCTAGCCATCATTTTAAGATATCTTGTTCTACCAAGGAAGGCTGGGAAGGTTGTAATTAGCAGGCTGATTACCATGAGTCAGTCAGAATATGAAAAGTCCCATTAAACATTCACCATTTCTGCAACCAGACAAAAACCAGCAGGAAGATCTGTATATAATTCAAAATAAATAAGCACATCTCTGATGCAAGCAAACATGTGATGGGCTTTCATCCCAGGACTAATAAAACATCCATTAACATTTTAGAAAAATGTATCAAAAAGGAATGCTTTTACTAGTAATATTCTCATCTTGTAAATACTTCTTTTGCAACAAAGTATTGTACAATATAAAAAATATTATATCTTGTAATTTAATCAGGAAAGTTGAACAAAACAAATCAATACTTTGTTTTGCTCTCTGAGAATAAATCAATTTGAAGCATAGTTTGATGAAGATTTACAGATAAATATCTACAGGAAAAAGCTTTTTAATTACATCTGTTATGTCAGCTACCATTATTGAGTAGCTACATATACAGCTACTGTTATATGAATCATAGGACACCCAACATAAGGTTTAAGGATACTTTATGTGGTCTTCATATGATAAATCTTTCTGATTTTTGGCTCCATATTAATTCTACAGGTGTTCTCATAGGCCTAAACTTAAGTGTAGAAGATTATAATGTTTCAGGGAGGGATTAACATTTTTATGACAATGTTTTCCCTTTCTAATTTTTTACAGTGTTATTTTTTATTTGGATTATAGATGCAAGATAATGGACTAAATAAATAGTGGCAAAATAAATAAATAAGTAACACATTAGACTGAATTGTTCTGTGGGTTATGCTGATGTAAGGATCAGAAAGATCCATAAACTTAAAATTAAATTGGTAGGTAAATGCAGGACTTACTTGTATTTGTGGAAATTAAATTGCCCAGTTTGGCCCTGTGACACTGCTTTACAAGAGATTAATGTTCTTATTTGATGTTATCCTTGAACTTTGTATTTGAACTTTGTAAAAGAAAGGAGAAAAAAAAGCAAGGACGAAGATGAATAGTATGCAAGAAAATAAAAATGAAGGGAGGTTTGAAAATACAAAGAAAACAGATGTTCGATATCATCACCTTTTGTACCTAACCCACAAATTTAATTTTCTCCCATATTTAAATCTCTTAAATTTTAAGGAAGTCTTCCCTGATAACCAACAATATTGTCCTATTATTGTTACATTTGCTTTTAATAAGATTCTAACTCTCTAGCACATAAAGAAACCTATTCTAAACTGTAGATTGTTGTAGATTTATTTATTTTATGGATAATTCTATATGCAGGGTTTTTTTAATGCTGTATTATCTCTTTTTATAAGCTGAAAAACACCAGAAAAATGTTTCCTGCGTATTACATATCTGACAAATGAGGTTTTCTACTGTTTGTTTGTACCAACAGAGTTCATCATGAAGCTATCATTATGTTAGAATGTCTTTCTTATTTTAATGCAAGAAGCCATTTGGGAAGCTGCCAAGAAGATGGAAACAAAATGTAAGCAGGTTCTTAAATGGATGCTAAATGAACTAGGCAGGGAAAATTGCTCTAATATCCCTAACAAAGCAATTCTAGAGCCTGAGGGGACTATAGGAGGAATATTATTCAGAAAGGCACCAAACTTGTGTATCTCCTTTTGCCAGTACAGAAGCTAGGAACTGGATAAATGGATAAATCTTAAACTGGATAAATCATTGGCATGATCCAATGGGAGATTTCTTATACCCTTAAGGCATCAGAGTCCTCATACTACAGCAAGCTGAGTTGAAAACAAGATTGGGAAAAGATATTACAGAAGAAAAATAACACAGAACTGAGAAGCAATGATCCATGGTTTTGCTTGAAAATGCTTTCAATGAAATCTTCACAGAAGCTAGCAGCACACCTCCCACTGTCAAAGCTAAAATGTTTTCCAGATTTGGAGTCAGGAAGGAATTTTCTTCCATATCAGACTGTTAGAGATTGCTAGAAATTTGTTACTTGTCTCTGCAACATATGGTGTGGACTACTTTTTTGGATGGATATTTTTATTTAATGAACAGTATACAATGAAAATATTCTTGAGCTCTCTTTCTTTCTTGTATTTAATTGAGATTTATTTGTTTCTTGACTTCTTGGCTTTTTTTTTTTTTTTTTTTTTTTTTAAATAGAGGATCTGTGGAAGTGCTTTGTGCACTGAAATATTGAAATAGGCATCTATATGTTTTCCTGAATTTCTGTTCTGTTACACATTGTCTGGCTTTGCAAGAAGTTAACACAGGAAATTCCACTTGGACACAAGAAAACAAATCTTTACTATGATGGTGATTGAACTTCAGAACAGATTGTTCATGGAGTTTGTTAAGTTTCCATCCTTGCAGATGCTCAAAACCCAACTGGACAAGGTCTACCTGACATCTGCCCTACCTGGCTATGCTTGAGCAAAGGGCATTGGATCAGATAGTCTCTAGAAGTCCCTTCCAACTCCAAATATAGTATGATTCTGTGATATTGTATTAGAAGAGAATAAAGCCAAATGAAAATCTCAGCTCTGTGTTTCTATGTTCACTATCAGTTCAAATATCACACCTTGAGGATGTAGACTCATGGCTTGTGAAGCTAGATCATGGATGGCTCATGAAGTTTGATCAAGGAGAAGGAGCATTTCTGTATTTTTGGAAGGCCCCCATTACTCAGACTTGAATGGGGAGGAATTAATTGTTCTCCTGACTAAGCAATATATGATTACTGGGGTGGGGGTAGGGGGAGGTATTATTAATAATAAAAGAAACACCAAACACTAGCCAAAGAAACACATTTTAAATTCTTAAAATATCTTATTTGGACAATATATCTAAATGAATAAGTAGTTGAGTGGAGGGTGTTTGCCACAGTAGAAAAATGTGAACAAAAATAACAGAAACTGATTTTTTTTTTCAGTTTGGCTCTTTTTTTTTTTTTTCTGGTAAAATATTTTTTTCTAGTTAAATAAAAATCTCAACAATGCTCTTTTAAATAGTCACTATTTTTCCTTTACTTAATACCTAGTAAATATAAGCATAATTACAATGTATCTAAAATGTTATTTCAACATTAAATGCTTAAAAATTAATTCATTTTCATTTTGAATATGAATATTTTCATTTCAATATGAGAAAAGAGCGTTTAAACCTTTGGATTGTGGTTGCCCATTTTTGAGAGAAAGAGTGTTATAAAACTGATTGATGACTCTGAAAGGAACTGCACCTGATCAGTAACTGTGCTTGAACATGCTTATTCTAATTAATTCATTAATACTTCTGCTCATGAACCATCCATTTCAGCTTCCAACAGCCACCATTGCTTAATGATCTTGCTCTCCATATTTAACAGAAAAATTAAAGGTTAAAGCAAATAGAGCAGAAATAAAATTCAGAAAGACTCCACCATTAAATTTCAGAAGTAACAAATTGTAAGAGTGTGAATACATAAGACCTCCACAATGGAAAATTACGTTATAGAATAAATAAAAGAAATTGAGTTTACTGCCATAAAATCTACCAATCTCTTGCATTCTCTATCCTACTGGATATTTTTCTTCTCTTATTCCATCTGAGAGTTTCTATTTCACCTTTATCGGCTTCAATTCTGCCCCCCCTCTATGTTTTTTTTTTTCTTAGACAGTTGGATGTCTGGGAGAATTTTGAATCTTTGCCTCAAATTTAAGGCTTATTTTCATAAATAAGGATATCGTGGAGTTGTGAGTTGAAAAGTGACTGGAACTGAAAGAGGTTAAAGAGCTTTTATTGTTTGTTTGTTTTGTGAAGAAAAAAAACCCTCCTTATATTAAACCTCTTTTTATGAAAAAATGCAAAAGAAAACATATACATTTAAACAGAATTCACATATCTGAAAGTAATATTCGTGTGGATACCTTAAGATTTCCTCAGTGACATCGGCATGTGCATAAAATCACAGCTTATTTTGCAACCTTTTTTTCTCCCATCAACAAGATAACAGCAAATATGTGCAAATACGCATGCAACTTTACTGTGCCAGGAGGTATCCAATATTGGATAGTTTATGGTACAAAAATAAATGTTACTGAAATGAAAATATTTCGCATCCTGTGTCACCTCAACAGTGCATTCACTAGAATGAACCAAAAATCATCATAACATCTGAAGGTGACATCCGAACAGCTCTTCCCATGATTAAACAGGATTACAAACTAGAAGAGTATTGAAGAAGCCTAAATGTTTACCAATTCATAAACTTACCAAATTAATAGAATGCACTTTTTTTTTTTTGACCATTGTGGGGGAAAATAAACTAAGCACAAAAACCGATTATATTTATTAATATTTTCTCCTGCCTTCTAAGGGGAGATAGATCTTCAGGAAGTGATGTCTAATGACAAATATATATCTATTTTATCCTGCATGCCTCACCAGGGTTATGCTATATGCCCTTGAAAAATCAGAATATATTTGTACACATTCAACAACCCCTTTGAGAAACATTGTTTCCTCAGACTGTTATTTGGGATGTGTTCAGTACACAAGGTGTTTTACTGAAAAATGCAACACATTTTTGATGGCATACCGGTTACTAAGGTCTACACAGATGACATTTTGATCTGGGGAAAAGATAGTAGAAGAGCATGACCAGAGACTCCTAGCAGCATTTGAAGGAAACAGAAATGAATAAAGTGAAATTGAAATAACATAAAAGGAAGGGAAATTAACAGAACAAGCCTGCAGGTAAAGAACAGTAGAATAGCAGCTACCATGTCTCATTCGAAAAACAGGGAAAGAATATAAGGAGATTTTAGATGGTCAACCATTCAATGAAACCAGCGATCTAGTGTTCTAGGCATCTAAACATAGGAGAAAATTGTATTTTTATAGCAGCTCTTTGAAACAAAAGGAATCAAAAAATGATAGGAGAGAGATTGTATGAAAGTACTCCCCAAACTAAATTTTCCAGTGATATATCAGGAAAGCAACAGTACGGTCAGAAATAGCAGTATTTCTACCAAAAGGTGAAAATCATATTCATGTTAAAAAAATATATCTGGTAGCATAAACAAATCTGAGAATAATTTGATTCAGCTTTTAGACTGTCAGGAAATTTTTGAAATTCAACATAAAGTAGTGTTCATTTTTTTATTTATTTGCTATACTTACTGAGAACGAACATGTATGAAATCATTCCTTGTACAAATTTGGGGAATTAACTCTTCAGGGCCATACAACCAACCTCGTCAGGCAGAAGTCCTCCAAGGTTGATCACCTTGAACACAGGCACTGTACAAAGCAGACCTTTACAAGGCTGTGAAACTGTGACTAGCAAGCAGCAGAAAGTCTATGCCCCCAACACTGGTTGCCTCTAAGACAGGATAATTTTTATCAATTTCACTGTTGAGAAAAACAGCTGACATTCAGCTTGGCTGGGAGAACTAAGACATTTCTGAACTGACTTTAACAGTCTTTCTTTTTGACAGCTGGCTTGCAATGAATGAAGCTGAGTAATCAGCTGCTCATGTTTGAAATAAGAACAGTACACCTGAAACACATCTTGTACTGTATTTCAGTTATGCTTGAAATTATAAGTATTTTAAGATTTTCATTAATTTTATAGACGCTCTTCTCAAATCTCGATTGAATTCCAAACTCTCCAAGATCAATGACTTTGCAGGAGATATATTTATAGCATTTTCTTGCTGAAAATGGGAATTGTTCAAGAATTCTTATTTACATTTTCTTGAGAACATCTATTCTTCTGGAGCTTGCGTATTTCAGTATTACCATCTCAGTGATTGATTTACCTCCAGAATTCAGATTTTATCATTTTGGATGGACTCAAATGAACAGCATTTGCCTGACAAAAGACAGCATTTATGTTGCTGAAATATTCAACTGCTGCAGTTACCAATTATGCTAGTCATTTTTTTTTCTGCAGAGCATGGAGGTATTTAGACTGCTTCTAATGGTTCACAAGTGTGTATATATACATATACATATATATATATGTTATAAGCATATCCATTTTCAATGCACATTTGTTCATATTGAACTATGTTTGCAGAACAAAGTAAGTGTGGAGTGTGAATTGAAAAGGGTTGAAGAATATTCATCCATCTTATCTGAGTCATTCCACATCATTTGATACCAAATGAAAAGTGAAACTTTCCAGGGCTATTTCTTACTGTAGCCATAGTCTGAGTGCAGTCCATTTTGCATTTTGTATTTAATTAATAATTCCAGGATGACTCTAAGAACATTTTATTTTTAAAAGACATGGCATGTCAAATAAGAAACACATCCAGTAGAAAAGACCAAAATCAAAATAACAAACAAACAAAACCACTTATGTATGTTATAAGTAAGACATTATCATTCATGATGTTTCAATGTCATTGCTACATCTGATATAAGACAGGAATGTTTAAGTGATCATCTTAAAATTAACAACAAAAGTTGTTATTCTCTATTTTTATATTCTATAACTGATAACTGAATTAACCTTTCTAGTGAATGGGCTACATTATGGAAACCAATGAAATCTTCATGGATGTTCATATTAGCATCCAAAATGATGAGACGAAATCACTTATTTGGTTGTAATAGTTGATTTGCACATTTATAACATTACTATCATTTCATAAGATATTTTGCTACAGATTTCTATAAGTTTATTCAAATTATTTTAGTTTAAATAAATGGATTTATGAATATGTCTTGATTCTTTCTCCACCTCACACTCTATTGAAAATAAACTGTGAAAAAAAAATGTAGTAGGCCGTTCTTGTAAAGAGCACAGGGGCACAGAATGCATCTATGTTGTATATTTCTTTTCCTCTGGATTCTACAAATTTTTGTAAAAAGAGGACACAAAAAGTGTCCTCTGGTTGTTTGCCTCTTCTGGCAGATCAGATCTGGATCACACGGAAAGCCTGAAGGAAGAATAAATGTTGTCTTTCCCAAAAGCTTCAGAGTCTTCGCAGCCAAGAATGGATTCTTGACTTCAGGACAAGACAGGTGGAGGGAAAGAGAGACATTTTAAGCAGGAAAAATAGAGTAATAGGTTTCATCTGAAGAAATGTAGACATATGTGATAAAGAACTAGTCATGCTTTTTTGCTTGCTCTTCATGCTCGTAAAACGTTTCGGGTAGTTTAGGCACATTTTTAGACTGTTTACTTTAGCAGACTTGTAACACAAGCCCTTCTTTAGCAAATTATTGCTAAAGCATTCCATATTACTTCTATAAGAATGTTGAAAATTCATCATGCCTTTTTTATTTTTTAAAAATCATCAAAATCATTTTAAAAAATCATCCAAACATCAGTTGTTTGGAATCTGTGAATCTGCATCACATATATGATTCGTCTGTATATTTTGTCTAAAGTGATTTGAAAGTCTGTAAAATAAAGAATTCTCTCACTAGTTTCAAAATAATGATAATAATGACAGCCTATTGAATAGCAAGTTAGAGCATCCAATGTTTTGATAATGACCTCTTTGATGAAGTTGAGATGCTTATTGTTCCAAATAACATGAAACTGGGAGGGACTGCTAGGATGCTGAAGGACAGATTTAGAATTTAAAATTATTTTGACAAATTGGAGAAATGGCCTGGAAAATAGGGATGAAATTAAGTGGGGAGATGTCCATTTTACTTCTCTAGACAGGATAATTATCTACTGAAATGGCAGACCATTGATCAGGCAGTTAGCAGGAGGCAAACACTCCAAGGTAGACTTTCTCTTAGAAGGTATAGACTTTCTCTTAGAAGGTATAAATAGCATTTTATTACATGAAACACAAGGAGTAATTCCAGTATTTTCTCCAGTTTTGGGCATTGCATTTCACAAAAATTATGCATTTAAGAGAGTCTCAAGAAAAACTACAGGAATGAGCATTAAGTACAAAACAAACAAACAAACAAACAAACAAACAAAAAAAAACAGGCATCATTTTCACTAGAAAGACACGACAGATCATTTTAATGTCCTCAAAAATTATGTAGAGAGGAGGAGAATCATCTGTTTCTCTCTATGTAGAATATACAAAAAGATTATAAAGTCTGAAGCTGTAGCAAGAAATGGTCTGTTTGGACTATAAATACTGGCATTCCTCCTCCACATGCAGCTGGGACAGTTTGAAGATTTAGTAAGAGGCCTGATTAATTGCATGGTTCATTCATGTATGTATGCTACATAATTAGAGTTTTCACTGAGTGGATTTTATTTTTTTCAAATCTTGCGTAGTTATCGGGAAATTAATGTCAAAGTTTTGTCATGAACCACCATCTTTTTTTCCTGGAAAAAACCTTTTTTTTTTCCTGGGGATATATTTTCAAATCTGTTTAACTCAATAATTCAGAACTTGATCAAAAAGATTGTTGAGAAAGGCAAAATAGGAATCAAAGAAAATCATATAAAATTTCTTTAGTAGAATCTTACTACTGAAAGTCATTTGATACCTTAGGACAAAGAAAGAGACTTTGAGCAAAACAGATCATCAGAGACTACTTCTGAATGGAAGCAATAAACTAAAAATCACCAGGTGAATGGCTTACTGCAATAGTAGATGGTGTAGAGGTTATATAATATCTGTGCAATGTACAATTTTATTTTCTATTTTATTGGAAAAATAGTGTTTTAATAACCTTTTTTATTCACTTCCATGCTTGCTATTCATTCTCTTTTCTTTCTGCATTTGTTATTCTTTACTTAGTTTTTGTCCTTGTTTCATAGCTTTCTATTTCTAGTGCAGCTTTGTATTTCTAGCGTTTTGCCTCTCCAGCTCTCATCGTCACTCTTACTGTTTCTTTAGTCTTTGTCTTAATACTCTATAAAAATCTGTTTCTTCACTTTCCCTCACCCTTTACTGCTCACACTCAGTCTGATAATCAGTGTAGTGTTTGTCCTTCATTCTTTATCTCTGCCAGTGCTTATTTATTTGTGGCTTATTTTTCACTATTTTGTTTCCATTGCTATCTCATCTACTTTTTCTTTTCAAATCTGCTCTTTGCACTTGGAATGCCTTATTTACTCCATAAGGCTTTTGCTCTTTAAGATTTTCCCTTAAGACTCACTTATATTTAATAACTATAGAAAACAACAAATCTATAGCGACCATTTAAGACTACAGAAATTTGCACCTGTATACACCCAAACAAAAAGAATAGGAAACTTCATGCTAAACTTCTGTCTGGTTCCACAGATAAACTTGCATATTTTTGGTAATCTTAGACATCTCTGATGTCTTCTTTCTTTATTATGCAGGATATTGATTTACATGAGACTGCACATTGTTTGGTAGCAGAATCATGATCTGTCCTGTGTTCACTCAGCAGCTATTTTGTTCAAGAGCATATACGTATCACGGTAGGATAAAAAATAACTCAAGCAGAGACATGAGCACCTGCTAGTTATTCTAGTGCAGCTGCCTATAACTTGGCCTCTCAAAAGCTTTAATTATAAAAATACTAGAAGTAACTCAGAAAATCACTGGAGCTTAGCTGATCTGTCTGATTCAGAAAATTGTTGGCACAGAAAATGCCAAATCCATCCTGTGTTTTAATTTTGGAATATAATTTGGATTTAAATCAGAAAAGCCCATCTCAAAAATCACCCACAGAGTAAATACTACTGTGAATCCTCCACAACTACACCCAACCTACAAAGAAAGGCATAGAGCTGGCACATTTTTTTTGACTCATGAACTTCAATTTTTCACACTTCCTTCACATATAGACAGGGTGGCTTGAAAAGTTAGTAAAAGGCTTGATTAATTGCTTGGTTTTTTGATGTGCGGAGGCATTCATACTATATAATTAGTTTTCACTGAAGTGGGTAAATTATTTCAAATTTTACGTAAATGGAAGATGCCTTCACTTCAAAGATTTCTCACCAATAGTCACTTTCCTCAGGAAGGTGCTTTTCAGTGCAGTGGACATTTCCTAATTCCATAATATCAAATTTTATTTTATAGTTCAAAGTAGTAAGTCATTTTTGATGCTTCAGTTTTATGTGCTCAACTTGAGATACCTTAGGCAGTCCTGATTTTCTCATGTGCTAAAATAACCTGGGTGAAAATTAATAGTTCTCTTTTTTTGCTTTTTCCTTTTTGCTTTCTTTTTTTCAACACTGTCAGCAGAAAACAAGACTACTTGGTATTTTTAAATATATATATGTATATTATGTATATTATGACTTTATATCATGATTAGTCTTTCTATATTCTTAAGAAAAAATATGAATACACTAAATTAGTATTTTTTTAATATATGACTTACAAAATAAACCATCGAGTAAGGTTGGGAAAGCTAAAGAATGTGTTACCTAAAAAAAGATGAAGATGAAAGAATGGGTGCAAAAACAAACAAAACAAAACAAAGCAAAAAAAAAAAAAAAAAAAAGAACTTGAGGCAAAAAAAAAACTTATCACTTAGAACTCTGCCTTCTCAGTGATGTTAGCCTTTATTCTCCTTGATATCTAGGAGAAATCAAGTATCATACTCCAAAAAGGGTTTATTTATCCATTTATTTCTATATTTCAAGCATAGAAAGTTCATTTCAATTCATACTACGTGTTGCACGTTCTGACAAGATTAGTAATAAGCACCTACAGTCTCCACTGACTTTAAGCCCAGAATGCAACCCAGTGAGTTCAGTTAGGAGAAAATAAATAAGTCAGTCAGTAAATAAATAATCAAGCCTTCTTTCCTTCTTTTCTCAAGGGTCTTTGAATCATATTTAGTGATGGAAGCTGTAGCACTTACTAGATAGCTGTAAGCACCCTCTTCTGTCAGATTCATTTCAAGCAGAAATAAAATGGAAAGTTATTGGTATTTTTTGCCAAATCATTTGATTTCTTCAGCAACAACTTTATTGTTGCATTATTAGGTTTATTTATTATTTTTTCCTCCAGAATACTATTGCTGAACAAACCCTGTCACAAAAAGGAGAGAAGAGGAGAGGAGAACAAAACCCACTGTATTAATAAGAATATTTTGCATCTCGTATTATGCTTTTGTGAATTTGACTGAAGAGATTTGGTATCTGTAAGAGCAAATCAATAATAGGAGATTTCAGTGGAGAATGAGAATTTGAGAATAATTAATGGCACATTTACTTACATGATTCATTGAAATGCACAGTGTTCTTAAAGTATCTATTTATACCATTTTCTACAGCATAAAGATTTTATGATTAACAGACTAGCTATATTACATAGCAGTACATTAAGTGTAGCAAAATAATATCCATCTGTTTGAAAACCCAACTTGGAACACAGTACCAAAAGAAGCACTTCAGGATACATTTTCAATCAGTTTCTATTCATAAGCCTTTAACCACTCATTCCTTAGCTCCTACATACAGCTAATACAAATGGTGAGCACAGAGGAAGACTTCATCAGAGAAGCACCCCTCTAAAATGTAGACTGGTAATGGGCAATGAAAATGGTATAGCAAAGAGCTCAGGACTCCAACAGCAGAACGTTATTTTCCGTCGTTTGTAAGAACAGTCAGTGTTCTTTCCTTACCAATAGATATTTAAACACATGCAATCCTTGCTTTTTCCCTTCTTAAATTTTCCTCTTAAATACTATATTGGACCAAAGATGGATGCATCAGTGCACTGCCAGGAACAATCATTCTTTCACGCCTTTCTCTGAAGAGACATTGTTCCTCATAATGAAAGAGAAAATGGGAAAATGGGAACTAAAGGCTAATAAGCCTTTATGAAAAGATATACTTTTTATTATTTTTTAAAGGCTTCTAATACAGGTAAACTTAATAAAATGCTGCTTTTTTTCTTCCTCTTTTGCTTGATGTGCTTTTATCTAATCTTATAATACAAGATATTTTTATCTCTTTGATGAGTGTAAGGTACTGTACGTAATGACTGAGCTGTTACTCAGTGACACTTGGAGTGCATTGTAATCAACAAAATAATCTCTCTGGTTTGTAGCCTTCCTTTGAAGGCCTGTTACAGAACAAGAACATTTTGTCTATTCCATCTTAATACTATTTTCCTGTGGCTTTCATCTCTCTTGTAAACCACATAACATAATGGTAAAAGGCTTAACCAAATGGACATAAATGTTAGCACCATTATTTCCCCTTTGAGGGCAAAACCATCACAGCACGGGTGCTGAGTGAAGCCCAGGGATGTGGATGTGTTGGTATACACAGAATGGGTGACTGTGAAATGGCCAAGGGAAAAACATGATGGGACATATCAGAATAATAGTGGGAACAGAATGTAAAAAGCTGCCTGGCAGGCAGCTCTCATCAGGGCTGTATGTGCCTTGTTTTAACTGCCAGTAGCAGGCCCTGAACTAAACAGACTTCAAAGGAAGAGGACCCCCACAAAGGACATTAGAAATTATCCAAAAGTTGCAAATTTATTTCTTTTCTGGGGCAGCCTGTTTAGAGCAACACTTGTGTCCTTAATTAGAAAAAAAAAAATGCAATCTCGAAGAGGAAGAATTTGCATTGTAGAGCAAGAAAGAAAAAAAAATGGCCATACTTTTAGTGAATAGATCTACTAATACACAGTAAATGATGAATTCACCTTTAAATTGCGAACACCTTGCTGACTTCCTTAGAAACTAATCTAATGGCTGTATAGTAAAAGTGACATTGGTTGAAGCTTTGTTTAACAAGAACAATAACTTAAGCTTGTTCAAGATGGATGTTTGGGATAACTATATTGGCTAGTATTATACAATGATGGCTAGAATACGTGGGGTATAAAGGCACTGTTTACATTGTTTTGTACTCAGATAATCTTTTTTCTCCATGGAAAAGAAAAATGCTGTGCTTTATTGTTTTCTTTTGTAAGTAGAAGGGTCACATTTTTGTTTCATTATTACCTTATTGCTTATCATCTGAGCTATTTGACAAAATCTGTGCATTTTAGAGAAAAGAGAGAAGAAAAACAAAACCTAATAACTGGTTAGTAATATGCAGCATGGTGTAACATTTTAAAAAAGTGTAAAAAAGGAATATCCTTTTCAGCTTAAATTACAAAGGAAATACACTTTAATGTGAGAGTTTACTTTCATGAGCATGCTTAAGTCATAGGCCTTTCAAAAAACTGCCTTTGACATTTCAGCAAAAGGAAGCAAAATTGTAAAGGTCAGACAAGGTCTACCAATGCCAGATGCCAAACATATATAGCAATTGCTCTCCTGTGTACAGTCTTGAAAGTACTTTTTAATTCAAGCTGAATTTCAGTAAATTGAATTTTCTTAAGCTGGATTTTCCTAAAACTGAATTCACAAAACTGTAGGAAGAAATTATTCTGTTGGCCTGCTCCTTTTGTTTTATAATCTAAGATACTCCCAGACATGTTAAAGGGCTTTTCCAGAGGTATGAAACAAAATATAGTTTTGAGGTCAGACAAAAATTGTAATTTTCAACTTGCAAGAAAGTTGTCTCACTGCCATATTAAAGGGCAGTTTGAACTACTACTTCTTCATGACAGAACTATTTCACTTCATATATTATGAACTTTGAAGTAGTAATGTATCAAATGCTAATGCATAGGAGTCTTCTCCGTAGTAAGGACTCAGACCCTCACCTGAAAGAAAAGCAAAGAAAGCTGTGACTATATCTGCAAATTGTATTTGGCTATTCATACCAAAACAAAGGGCTATCAGTAGGAATCATTGAGAACTTCTGACTTTCCACTATTAACTCTTTTTCTTCCCCATCAAAATGCATGTGATCAACAATCAGTCTACATTTTTATTAGAAATGGGAAACCTTAGGAGAAAGATGGGACCAAACTTTGGCTGTATGGGTAAATCAGTGTTCAGAAAATCTAAGTGAAGTATCACATCTTTTGAGAAACTAGTAAGCTAGTATACTATTTCTTTTCCTTTTGTTCTCATAACTGTCCATGACTAAACAACAGGTATAGCATGCAAAATTCCACATTGCTTTTGATGTATGTATGCATTTATTTATTTACTTATTTTGAGTTGGTCAGAAAAGAATAAAAGTGTTAAATTTCACAGAATCACAGAATAGTCAAGGATGCAAAGGACCTCTGGAGATCCTCTACTTCAACCCATCCTGCTCATGCAGGGTCACCTGAAAGGTTGCCCTGTCACCTAACAGGTTACACTGTCCAGATGGCTTTTGAATATCTCCAAGGAAGGAGACTCCACAAACCCTCTTGGCAAACTGTTCCAGTTCTCAGTCATCCTCACAGTAAAGAAGATTTTTCTTATGTTCAGGTGGAAAATCCTATGTTTCTGTTTGTGCATGTTACCTCTAGTCCTACAGCTGGGCACTACTGAGAAGTCTGGCTGTGTCCTTTAAAAATATTCCCTTCAAATACTTACACATATGCATAGTGTAATTAAACAGTGGAATAATACTGAATTAAAACATACAGATTTAGTATTCATTCATTTTAGTACTTTACGTTACTTATGCAGTTTCAGATATGCTTGCCTTTTTCTTGTTCTCACTACTCTAATATTTGTGATATGTCTAAACTCTTCTATAAGGTCAATGCCTTACATCTCAGAGGTAACTCCAAGACTGAGCACATCCACTTATAATCAGAGTTAATGTCTATCTCCAGTACAACTTGTTTAAATATATTATATCTTCTGAATATTTCAAAATAATAGGGTGCTTCCTGTAAGGGAAAAACAATTATTATGATGATCCTAATGTAAATACACATTTATAAATTTCTGTTCTTTGTTGAGTAGAAAGTATGTTTCAGATAAAACAAATCCGCAGAGATAAATAGATAATAAAATATAGGACATATATTGAATTACTCTGTAACAGTGTTGTGCTACTTCTTCTGGTTTTTAATTGTCATAGCTACTGTTTTAGGTATATTAGTTAGTATATTAGTTGCTATATTCTACTGAGAGCTGGTGATTTAGGAATTTTGTTTCTCACGTGTTCCTTCAGAATCTTTTACTCCAGAAAGACATACCATTGAGACCTGGTTAGTTAAATAGCTTTCCCAGTTGCATTTCAAATTTGAAGTAAAACTCTGTTGAGCAAAGTTATCTCATAGGCATTTCTGTATTGGCTGCACAGACTTTAACAAATTCAGTAACTTCTGTTACTCTTGGTGAACAACAGTGTCAGACAGTGGCATACAAGCTGAGAAGCACTAACTACAGAAAACATTATATGCACACATGATTGTGCATGTGTAGCATTTCCTCTGAAATCTGAATATCTTTGCCCTTGCTTTGCTCAAGATCTCTTCCCAGATGGGTCTAGGAATTGCTGCAACAGTTGAACTATTGATCTGACTGCAACCTTGATTTTGCTAAATATTCTTGTCTTCTAAATATCAAGCAGATCTTCTTGTGCACAGCCAAGTTCTCTCTCCTTGTGGAGCTATGACGTGAATGAACATGATTTTGCACTAGACTGAACTCCTTTTATGAGACTTACTCCAGTGAAGACAATTTCATTTCTGTTCGTTTTATTGATATGTGGATCTTTGTCTTTAGATCAATAGAAAGCTGGTTGTATTCACAATCAGGTTTACTATCACAGCTTGATTATCAGCTTGTAATCCCGAATTACATTTCCCTTATGATCCCTCAAATGTAGTATTGCCAAATAATCCTGAGTCATACCACTTCTTTCAAATGCTAAAAAGTTTACTTATTTACTCTGTGCTCTTTCCATATGAACTAAATTTATTCACATGTTCTCTGTATTTAAGAAGCCTTATGTATATGTGAAAAAGGCTTTTACACCTGTACCAAACAGGCTTTTTTTTTCTGTCATGTAATACTGTAGTCTGCGTATACAAATGTTCATAGATAACAACTAATATACTAGACTCATTTAAAAATAATCTACTGAAAACATTTGTCTTGGATATAGAAGTAATAATATGTTTATGCATATTATTTGGAGAGGTAGGAACTATTTAACACTCACAATAGTTGCATTTGCTGTGCAATACCTGGATGTATGTAAAGAATTTGGGTCAAACTCTTAGGAGAGAATGGGGTCCAAACTCTTTTTGGTGGTGACTGGTGCAGAACAAGGGGTAATGGGTCTAATCAGAAACACAGTAAGTTCCATCTATATATGTGAGGAAGAACTTCTTTACTGTGAGGGTGACAGAGCTCTGGAACAGGCTGCCCAGAGAAGTTGTGAAGTCTCCTTCTCTGGAGATCTTCAAAACCCATGTGGATGCCACCCTGTGCCACATGCTCTAGGTGTCCCTGTTTGAGCAGGGGGGTTGGACTAGATGATCTCCAGAGGTCCCTTCCAATCTTAACCATTCTGTGATTCTGTGAATCTGTAATTTATTGAAAATAAAAAGTATAGAAAATAGCACAAAGTGGGAAACACTAAGCTTTAATGTCTACTGCTGTAGACATTACTGGAGAAAATATGATTATAGGCCAGAATAAAATCTGTGATCTTGATTACACAGGTATTAGGTAGACAACTCCTGCTGAAGTACAGTAGGAGTTCTGTATACTAAAAGACTGGAAAACGGAGGACCCCTCCCCCCCTCTTTTTTAACATTATTTTGAAGAGCCAATACCATTGGCTGTATGTGGTTTCACAACAACATATTCTTTGCAAGTACTGAAAACAAGGCATGGCAAATAAGCTATCAGATGTCCCAAACAGAAATTCCTGACACTCACACCATGCAGTACACACATCAACTAAAATATTTTCTCTATCATTCTTCATGCTGTCCACTGAACAAACCTTTAATAAAAATAATTAGCATGTCATGCTCATCTATGCCACTCCAGATGAAGGACTAAATTCTTTCACTAAAGACTCACAGAAACAAGAAGAGAGAAAGGGAGAGAAAATCAGGAATCTCACTGCTGAATCGAGAGGTTATTCGGTAGAACTTACTGCTTGTAAGTACAGAAGCATAAAAATGTGAATCAAGTACTTAAGGCCATCAGGTCAAAAATAATATTTTAAAGCTATTGATAAAATATTATTGATCAGGAGCCAGTAAAGAGTAGTGATGCACTGAACTTTCTGCAGAAGTGCCTTCAGATGTTTGCTACATCTTTCAATTAACACAGTCTTCACAGAACTTCAAGGTTTCAGGTGGACTATAATGCAACTGGTAGTGGGTTCAAAATCTAGCTGAAGAATTTTTCATTTGTTTCTGCAGCATGACATCAACAAGGTGGATAGAGGTTACCTTATCTCACTTCTCACTTGCTAATGCTATTTCTAAATAATCTTCCAAAAGATTTGAGCTGTGCATGTGAAGTACCTGAAGGAGCTGAGTCTTTTTTTTCCTAAATAAGTAAGTTCTCTAAATTTTAGGTTATTATATGTAAGGCAAGTACAACTGCATCCTGTGATACCTACTATTGTTGTATACTGCGTATGTTCAATTTTAACTACTGAATGATTTTGCATACATTAATTACATAGTCCTTGTGGAAAGACTGTGTTCTCTGTGAGTGCCATTAATAATTCTCAAATCCTGTATTAATGGAACTCTTGTTATTCTATAGTTTATCATATTATTTCAGTCTTGTCTAGCTTAAGTATCTTCTACTTACATTCAAATGTGCATTTTACAAACTAGTTAGTATTTTCCTCGAGAATATTTTTCATAAATGATAGCATCACCAAGTCAGCCTATGTAATCTCATGGAAGTGTATAGGATTAAAAAGGTATTGAAGCAAAACTTGACAGACCAAACCTAATTATAGTTATTTTTTAATTTCCTTTTTTTTTTTTAATGAGTGCAAAGGCACACTAAACTAGTGAGAGGCACTTATGGAGATAATGCATGTAACGGAGAAGATATTTTGTTTCATTGCTTAACAATACACTATCTTCAAAAACATGAAGGCAAAAAATATTTTCCCTCTTAAAAATCACAGTTAATTCTTTGATATGCATGTAGATGATTGATCATTTGGGGAAATAAATTTATTTTCTATTGGTTCACTGGTATATTGGGCTATATACGATGAGATGTGTTGGGGAGCTACCAGGATTATTTTCCTTCCTCATCTGGTCCAACAAGTGTCCACTGCAGTCCGTGCTTTCCTCTCTCTCCCACAGTATGTTCTGCTATTTGAGCAACCTAAAAAAAAAAAAAAAAAAAAGGTAGTTGCTTAATCTATATCATGCAGTCTTGCTGCAGAAATATTAATTAACAGAAATTATTTCAGTTAATGAAAAAAATCTATTAATTGTCAAAATAAGTATCACTAATAGTAATAAAGTTCTGTTTCTATGGTAAAACAGACTTTAAATGCCTGAAAAGCACGATGTAGCTCTTCTCTGAGTTTTAGGGCAATCCATACATTACAGTAATGATAGTAGTGCAAGCTGCTGTCAATTTACTGCATCAACATTCATCACATAAAGTTATTACATCTACATCTATCATTTTGTGTATTAGAAATAAAGTTATTGTAATCGAATTTTGTCATAAGATCAATAACTTGGAAAATAAATGTCTTGGCTTCATCTCAATGTTTACAGTGTTTGGTAGCAGGAGACCATTATCCTTTGACAATGTTCTATACCTGTGGCAATATCTCTTAATTTTAAGATCAAGTACAGTATATGTCTTGTAGTTCTTATATTATCTATAGATTTTTGCATTAAAGTTACTATGGGAAGGTGAAGAGAAGCATCATTTGTCTTAGCACTTCTTTATTGCAAACCTTGCCAGTCACACATTTGCATTAAATTGTTTCTTGCTCTTGATGCATCTCTCTGCTGCACTGAAAATGAAACACATACTAGCATGCATTTATTGCATGTATATACAGAGCCTGCTGCCTGTCTGCCACTGATATTTAGAGTGGTTGTACAAGTTAATCACAGGAGAAGTTCTTTTTTTAGATTTAGCCAAACATCAGTGTAACTCCTTCTGCTAATGGATTTTTCTTGTTGATTTACACTGACATAATTGAAAAACCACTATATATCTGTGAATATTTGTCACAGACAGAGCTTCTAGATAAAGCCCACATATTCTGGACTTTTCTTTTTGACCTAAAGTATAGGTTTTAAAATTACTTTAAATAATTACATATGCCTTTATTGGAAATGGAAAACGTGATTTACTATAAAACATAAAAGTTGTTTGATTTTTATCATAATATCTCTTATAAAATTATGGCAATGTTACCATTAATGACTGTTGAGTGCTCACAAAAGAAGTGACAGACCACTGCTGAATTTCAACTCTGTTTTGGAAAAGCTACAGTGAGTGGTGAATGTCTGTTTTGACTCTTTCCCAGGAGAAGAACAGATGATGGAAAATTCAGTGGCCAAAACTGACCTCCATTCTCCCATATTTTTCCAATTCTGGGCACCCTACCATCAGTTTTAGAAGAGAGAAGATCATAGCCAAGGCAGAAACTTGCAATCTGGTCATAATGGGAAGAAATTCTGGAACTGCAGTTCCCCACTCAGTAATCTATAAAATCAGTCATGTTTAACTGAACGGTGTTTATATGCAACTGTCATTATTAGGAGCATAGTGTCTGACAACTTTGCCCGAGTAAGTTTATATCTTGTTTTTGCGTCCGCCTGTCAAATAAAGTGGTAATCTTTGAATATACATTACAATTTTTCAGACCAGTCCTTAAATATAATATGCTGAATGGGCCCTGCTTTTGTTAGTCCATCTTTAAGATCATACAGAAATTTGTGAATTGATACCATTCTGTTACGCAAGTGTCTTCTACATTGCTCTGTTAACCTAATTGCAGTAACAAGGTCATGCATTTCTTTCCAGTGTTAATAGCAAAATAAAGATTGATTCATCCATTAGTAAGCTTCTTTCATTGTTCACCTATACAATATATCCTATGGATTTATTCATTTTAGGTCATACCTTCCCTACCTTGTAAACGTTATTTTTATTCTAGTTTCATTAACCAAATTGGTAATTTTTCATCAAAAACCATACCAAACATTTAATGGGAACAATTGTGTTGCAAAAAAAAAATCAAATAATAGTTCAAATTGCCTAATTTTCATCCTTTTTTGGGTGTTTTTCATGAGTATTATTCACACAGAATAGTGAGAGGCAGGCTTAACTTGTTTCTCCCTTTGTGTGATAATGGTACTACAGAGTTAAGACAAAATTATTTCCTCATTCTGTCAACAAAATTCATTTAAGTTTGTTCAGTTGCATCTAACGAAATTGCTAATGTCAGCAATGTGAATAGAAAGTAACACAAATGAAAGTAGAACAGCACATTAGGACTAGTAGTTGTTCATTTACTGTACTGTAATAATTTCTATATTGACCCAAAAGAACATTCCTATGCTATTTATAAATTTTGAGAAAAAAAATAATATATGAGCCTTGTTAATTCAGAACTCTAAGGTATTCTCATCCTGATATATTGTCTATTTCAAGTTTGTACTTGCTCCTAAATCTCAAAAGAAAACCAGTTTCTTTGCATCTAAAAGGAGTGTCTATCTCAATGATCTGCAGTAATGGGAGATATTCTTAGCCTATAGAAATGAAAACTGCAGATCAAAACTGGTAAAGCTGACTCTTGACAGCTCCCTTTTTGACAGGTTTTTTTTTTTTCAGTAGAATTCAGTTCTTTCTTAAGAAATCTAAATGAAATCTAAATTTCAAAAGTCTGTCCACTTTGTTTAGATACAGAAACTGGAGCTGATTTTTTTTTATTATTGTTTTCAGGTATATGGGATAGACACAAAGAAAATCACTTGTGTGGTCACTTGGTCTTTTTCTCATTTTTAGAGCATTTGTATTATCCAGTGAAGTTACACAGTGAATATGGAAAAATAAATAAATAAAAAAAACTGTTTAGTAAAACTTTCTCTGGCACCAGTGGGTATCTGTGGAAGACTGCCAATATGAAGGACTGAAAAAGATCACTTATGGTCATGAATACACTGCACAATGGAACACAGAGCTGGAGATCTCCAAACTAGCTCTCAGCAAGCTTGAACCTCTATTTGAAGTGACACATTGTCAAGCACAGAGATGCTCACTCAGATCTTGGAGAAGCATTTTAGTGTCAGCCTTAGGCAAGTTTAAGAGAAATTATCATGAAGGCAGGAGGAATTAGTTTGGTGCAGCTCTGCTGAAATGACCACACTGATTACAGATCTGGAGATAATTCTCTTTTTGCTAGCTTGGGAGACCTCTGCACAATACCGACAGCTACAGGATATGCTCTAAGGCCAGCACACACCAGGAAAAAAAAAGATGTTGTCATTGCAAAAATTTTACTCCTGCTTCAGAATCTATATAAAATGGTAATTGATATTATTTGGTGACAATATAGAAAGCTGCTGAAACAAGCAAAAAACTTATCTCAATACCTGAATTTTTTGATCTCTTGATAATGCTTAAGCTTAGGAATAAAATAATCATGTAATTGCTCACACATTATACAGTTGTCCCCAAGCAAAGTAGTTGGCACTCAGCTAACTAATGAACTGTGATTATAATTCTACCACTGAAATATTTGTGACTGCTAAAAAAGTAAATCTTCCAATAAATCTTAGGAAATGAAAGGTGAAATGACAAGAGGAAAGAAAGTAACATGTAATAAACAATTGTGACAAGCAACAAATCTGAAAGATAATGTTTGATTTCAAGATAGAGTGTTATAAACAATGTTTTTGTTTTGCTTTTACACTTTTTTTAATGCACCGGCTGAATCAGGGACCTGTAAAATAAACAGAGTGGAAAAAAATATATAAATCCATCAGCTTTCCACTATTGTGAAGCAAGAAGAATATAAAAATATATAGTTATTACAACTTTTCTTTTTGTAAAATAAGTTAAAAATGGTGTTTCTTCAGTTTTCTATATTGCTATGAAACTGTATAAATAAAATGTGTCATCACGCTTTGAATTCCCTTAGTCTCCAGTATTTTGACTGAAGTCATTCACTGGACTCTACTCAAATACAGCAATAATTTCTATCCCTCATTCACTTCACCTCACAAACTGAAGAAAATGCAAGTTTCCTAATGACAAAACAGACAGAAAAACATCCCTATAGTTCTAGTACCTATTCTGCAGACATTAAATCACTGTAAGTCCGTTTCTTTTATGCATTTCCTATTTTTGTCCATGTAAATCGTAGGCTACTTGTAGAAAAATCTGTTTAGCAAGAGCAGTGTCTACGTGTATGCAAAGGTATTGACTTCCTTGACCTCTTCTGAGTTCTTTGTTAAAAATACCCCTGTCCCATTCAGAAGCAGGATATTATTTTCCCCTTTGCTGTTGCTGTAGATTTCCTTGTAGTCTTTCACATTCCCTACCAGATTCAAATCCAGACAGGTTTTGGCTTTCTTAACCCCTTCATAATTGGATAATGTCTTTACATTCCTCCAGGGTCACCTGTCCCTGCTTCCACTTGTTCTATACTTACTTTATATGTTTGAGTTTAATAAGGAACTCCTTGTTGATCCATGCAGGCCACTTCTTGATTTTCTCATAAACCTTTCTTGAGCTTGGAAGAGATGATCCTTCAAAATCAACCAGTTCTCCTGGACTCCGTTTCTTTCTAGCACCCTTTTTCCAGGAAGGTCTCTGAAAAGACCAGTGTGCTCACCAGGACTGGGGTTCCTGATTTTTACCTGTTGATTACGAAGTCTTTCCTGACTACCCTGCCAACATTATTTGCCAGATCATTCATCTACTTCCTCAGTTGGTTGTGGGTTATCATCTTCCTTCTCTATCTTTCCTACTTTGAGGGTGACCTCACCAGGTCAGCCAGTCTGTTGACAAGGATGCTTTTGATCTACTTTGTCAGGTGGATCCCATCTCTTCCAAGCAGTCCTCACTCCTCAAAGTGGGACCCATGGTCATAAGAATCAAATCCCTATTGCTTATGCCAGTTGTGCAACCAGTTATTGACCTCCATGACCCATCCCCATAGGATTAAGAGCTTCTCCCTCAATGGCAGGATCAAGAAGGGCCTGGATACCAATCAACTCTTGTGTCAGATAAAGAAAATAAACACAACTTTTCTCTGATAATGTAAAAACAGCATTTTAAGCATTATTATTTCAAAATTCAGTGCCTTTTATACTTTGCATATACAGAAGAACCAATCCTGAGACCTTGAATCAATAATCTAAATCTCCTATTTTCATTTAGGACAAATGTTTCACCTTCTTTCTCAACCACATTCTAGATCTCATTCTATACTCATAAATCTTACACTCACTCAGGATACTTTGTGTCTTGATTAGTCCTGTAGCTTCAGTTTCACTCAGGAAGAAAAGTGCCTAAGCCAAAATTAACAGTTCTGCGTGGGTACTCTAATGAGAGGGCTACGAGACAAAATTCAGGTCCATTTCTCCCCAAACGGGCACTTTAGAAACAGGTTTGACAGTTTCTGCATCTGCTAGTTAGGCCATTCTGGGAAGCAGATGATGTGATCTGCTTGCTTATTTAACGAAAGACTGCAGTCAATTTGAATCTTTAGGACTCATCTTCAGTTTAAGCGAACTAGATCTTAGCCCAGCCCTTTCTAGGAATCACTGTTTTCCATGCTGGAGTATCTTGTTTTATAAATGTGATTTATTTGAATCTAAATGCATGACTTCACTTTTGGCTGTATTGAACCAGATATTGTTTGATTATGTTCAGCTTGTCAAATGATCCTGATAACTCTGTAGAGTAATACATCCTCTTTATTATTTACTGCTCCCTCAATTTTCAAGTCATCTGCAAATTTCATCAGTAATGATTTTATGATTTCTCTCAGGTCATTGATAAAATGACTCAATAAAATGTACTCAATAACATGAAGCCAAGAGTTGATCCCAATGAGATCTTACAGGAAAGCAAAGCTCTGGTAGTTGTAATTTGTGTTAAATTCAAAATCAACAATAGCAAAGATGGTTTCTCCTGCTTAGAGTATTTCAAAAGTAATTTCTTTGTAATGTAAAACATTACAGATAATTTAATCAAATTATGAAACAATGAATGCAACCATCACTTTTTGGAACTATTACCACAAATCCGTAATTCTTCAAAGCATTTTGCACCATTTTTTTTTCAATTTATATTATATTTAAGAGCCTTAAAATGCATGTAGATGCCACTAACTCTTAATTCTCACTGTAAAAAATATCTTCAAAACTGTATATTCAATTTTACCAAAAAAAGTGTTCACCGCAAAATGTGCTCCTAATTTGCACTTAAGTGCTGATATCATTCTTATTTTCTTAATAAATATTTAGGTTTGAATTATGTTGCTTCACTGTTTTAATTCTTGTCAAAAATGTTAAAAGCTTTCAATTCTGCAACAGAATATCTATCTATTTATTTATTTATTTAAAATGTCTGTTTATTGCAAAGTAGAAAGCAAGAATATGCAGACGGGAGAAAAAGAGAAGGCAGAATTTATTTATTTATTTATTTATCAGTTCGTTAAGAATCAAGTATCTTGGTTTGATGCTTGTTTGTAGTTTAAATTGAAATCAGATTGAATTTGAAGCTATTTCAAAAATATTTTCTAGCTAATCTGTATTACTTAATTGTCACACTGAAAAATCCACCAGGAGCTTAAAAATATGAAGTGACTATGTATTGGATAGAAAAGTGGAAAACAAACAAATTCTATTAATAACCCAAATTCAGATACAAATTTGCCTATGCTTTAGTGAGCTAGATTTTATATGGAAAAAGATACTTCCTTCTCCAACACTGTGTGCTCATACATAGGTAACTAAGTGTGAAAATAATGAAACATTTAATAGAAAATACTTCCTAAGAAGCATAGTGCTTTATGCTTTTGGATTATCATTCATGTTATAACCAGGTCACCTGCTTATTTCTAGGAGTCAAGATGAATTGATTCCAAAAGGTAAATGCACCTAGAATTTGGTGAAAATGTACTTTCTCACAAGTTTTGTGCTGCACACTTACCACTGTCCACTCAAATGTACACTGGAGAGCTGCTTCACTTAACATTTTATCAGCTTTCAGATGAGAGATAAAAGAAAGTATGTTGTCACTCTTATCTCTTCATAAACTTCTTCAGAACAACATATTTTCAATTTTTGACACAGGTAATAACTAACTAGAACATAAAGAATGTTATTTTTGCCTGAAAACTGAAGGGAGGACTAGTTTTTATTGTTTTAATTTATGGCATACTAATTTCAAACTAATTACAAAACAAAACTAACAAAAAGATACATTTATTTCCTATAATATCCAGCTGGTGATAAAAGCCCTACTGTCTCATTTCTACTAATTTAAGAAATAGTTTGGGTGTGACAAAAGTCTCAAGATGATTGTCATCGCTTTTTCAGGGCTCCATACATGCTTGCTTTCATTTAAAACAGATTTGTGAAAAAATGTACACTTTTTTTCTGTCTCA
Organism: Tinamus guttatus; assembly: GCF_059628265.1. Lineage (NCBI taxonomy): Eukaryota > Metazoa > Chordata > Aves > Tinamiformes > Tinamidae > Tinamus > Tinamus guttatus. Next base: position 489,516 of record NW_028289020.1, on the reverse strand, counting down.
CTTCCTACCCAGTTATGTCTAGGGCAACAATTCAGCCACATAAATCTAGCATAGAAAATGCACATCAGTGAATGTCCTAATTTAGAGGACTCTCTGCATTTAATTCAGCCATGTGTCCTCAGTAACTCACAAGGCAAGTTATCAGCGTTTCCAGCAGCATCTGTACATTAGCACAAATAATTCTGCATTACATGAATGATGCATGCATAATCCTTGACCTTTCTCCTTACATAAATTCTCAACATTGAACTATTGCAAAAGCACAATGTTACAGGCAAGGATATTTAGCTGCTAGTCATAGTTCAACCATTTTTGTTTGTTTGTTTTTGTAATGTCCTATCTTCCTAGAAGTATCAAAATGGTTTAGCAATTTGTAAAGATAAAATGTCATTCAACACAATCCCATATAACTTTTAACAGATGGAATTATACAAGACAAAATACTGTGATGCCCTGTTTAAACAAATTTCACTTTTTCCTAAACTTTAAGCCTCTGTTCTTCAAGATGCGTCAGCATGCATGGAATAGGCCGTCTTATGAGTCTAAATTTAGGTGTATACTTAAATGCCCCAAGGATGGAAACAATGTCTCCCTAACTCCTTTTCTGCTCCCCAGTCAGCATATTTCTAAATCCAGAAATACCAGTAACCTTCAATATACTTACGCTAAAAATTTGCAATTATTTTGTTACATGGATAAGTTTTCAATCTTGAAAGCAGCCTGCATTTTGCATAAAGTAAAATGCTTTAAATGAAGTAATTAAAACTTACTTATAAATTACTTCATTCAAGCCAGCCTATATAAGTCCATATTCCCAAATTTTATCAGAGGATATAGTACTTTATACAGAGATCACTACATTCGAAAAGAAACAATTTTTTTGTAACTTGTAGACTTGCAGTTGCCCAGCAAATGGCTTTTTAGTGCCAATTGTTATAGCATTTAGCCAGCAACTGCAAGAATGTCAGATTCCCTTGGTCTACTTTGAACATTTGAACTATAAGTAAAATCAGGAACTAGTTAAGCTTTCCCCTGGTCATTCGTAGCTTGAGCTAAAATCACAAATCAGTGTGCCCTGAAAATATGTTTTTTTGCATTTCCAGCTCCTCTCACTTTTTCTGTCCATGTAGGAATTCCTATCCTCTCTACCTATGCCTTATTGTGATTTGATTAAGTCTTCTTTCCTAGAAGATGGAGACATTAGGTACCACTGGAAAAAAAAAAAAAAAAAAAAAAGAAAGTCGGAGAGCAAACTACAGTTCAGTATGAAATGTGCTGGACAAGTAACATTCACCAATGCAACCTTCAGAGCAATGTATTTTATACGTGGTAAGTATGAAGTATGAAGCATTCAGAATACACTGGACATGCTGCATGTGGCAACCTATACTGTGGTTTCATAGAAAATCTGTCATTTTCTAGAAATATCCAACTGCAACAGAGAAAAAATAGGAAAAAAAAAACACAAAATAAAACAAAAAAACCAGAGGCATTGTTAAAAAAAATCCACTTGCAGTATTCAGTTAAAATTGAAACGTTGTCATTTCTGAGCCTGTTAATGATCCCCAATACTTTGGACTGTATCCCTGGCAAACTCGTATGTTTTGATGCTGACTAGAGCAATGACAGTCAAACTACTGAAAGACGAAGAAGAGCATTCAACTTCAAGGAAAGAAGAAAGCAAAACATCACCCTTGCATGTCCCAAAGGAATTGTTAAAAGAAACGTGGTTAACATCCAAAGCAAACACAATAAGGAAATTATTTAAGAGAGGGACAGAAGAAGGCAGACTTCATTAGATCCCAGTGACCTGCACTACACTCAGTGAAAATAGGGCCTGTTTCTGGTATGGAATTTCACTTTACGAATTCTTCCTTGCCTTGCTGAGACTTTGTGCCATTTTCCTAGTAAACTCTTTCTTCTAATCATCTCAACCAATCATGTCTCCATCATCCTGGATAGTAAATTTTCTGGTATGCTGCAAGAAAGTCTTTTTCTTACAGATGACATCAGAATAAAGGGTGGCAATTCTCTTTTGCACTAAAATACCACCTTTTTTAACAAAATATTTGATATACCTGCATTGTGTTACTGTCAAATGTATCTACGATGTTTGAAATAATACCAAAAATGTAAAACAAATGTCTATCCCATGCTAAAACTGTGTATGCCGGGTGAAATTTAAGACTACAGCAACTTGGTATGACAGTCATAAATCCCTGAAAAGAGTAGTTTATGAGGAAAACTTTGACAAACCTAACTATAACTGCACCAACCCATCAGTAGTATGAGAAAAATCAATGTTTTCCTTATCACAAAATGTGTTACTGGATTGGTAAATTTATAGTCCTTATCTAGTTTCGTTTACAATTACAACACAGTAACATAAGGAAGTAATGCAGTAAAGGAAGTAATGCAGTAAATTATAATATGTAATCATTACACTTTGAAAATGTTAGAGATTATGACTTTAACATTGAAATTTTACAGACACAGAGATAAATTTATATGAAGAGAATGAAGGCAGTAAACAACTTTCGAAATCATTTTATTTTTGTAAATAATTAGAAGAGAAAGGGTTAAGCTTTTTTTGAAAATCAATAATATTATATGTAAGAAATATCACAATAATATGTGAAAAAATGTAAATTCATAATTTGTTTTAGAAAAGGAATAGCACACAACCACCAAGGTTGTGCATAAACCTTCTACCAAGGAATTAAATAACTCTGATTGCCAAGATTTTAAATTGGCATGGCTGCTAGGGATATTTTTTTTCATTTTACATGAAAGCATGTGGTGTGCTTGGAATCCTATTATTTTTTTCCTTCTTAACCCTTCAGTCCACGCATTTATAAAATCCATCCTTTGACTCAGTTTGTAAATCTTTCTTCCCTGTAGCAAACTATGTCTTCTCCAGAACTGTTTACTGAGGCAATTTCCTCAAAGAGAAACAGATTTGTACTAGAGATAAGGACGCACATTTGGAAATTTGTCTCTGTGTTTTCCCACTTGAGGATTGCTTCCTTCAAGTAAAAGCAATTGCTGTATTTTCAACCTGAAATTTCCATTACTGATTTTATTTTTTTCCTATAGAGAATATGCCATATTTATACATATTTATGCATACTTTTCAGCCTAGAGGCAGCTTCCTTTCAAACACATTTTTATTAAAGCAGTTAAGTCTACAATAGAGATACAAACACATTTAATTCTCCTTGCTGATTTAAAGGTGTTAGTCCAAATTCTTACAGGGATAAGAACAGAGTAAGGCCACACCTGTATCCACTAAAGCTTCCTGGACTCTGTGATGTGGCTACTAATCTTCTACCTCAAATATTATTGCTAGCACAAAGCAGAAGTCTGGAATTCTTTGACTCGAATCCAAAGGATAGGAGTTCCTTGAGGTGAAAATGCACTCTTTCCTTTCTTTTCTTTCTTAATTCCTGAAAGATAAAATATAAAAAGGCACCAGACTTCTGATCTCTTGCACTATTCTTGACCATCTAGAATACCGAAAAAATACATGATTGAAGGATAAGCCTTTACTTTACAGAGCAGGTTGAGCTCCTCTTGGTGGGAGAAAGCACCTACCTGCTGGTGGTAGGGGTTGAAAGCTCTTCAGTCTTGAAGAACAAATATTGTACTCCAGGCCTTCTCAAAAGGCCTACGAGACCAGGCCTTCCAGGGGCTTTCTAGATTGGGTGTTCTCCACCAACTCTACTAGTTCACTGCTACTTCAGAGGCTTCACTCTGAATGAATTAATTCTCTGCCATAGACAAATCCCCAACAGCTAGTGGGGACCTTCAGGCTGTGCATGTGCTGCTGGATGTCCTCTCCAGAAGACTCCCCAAGCTCATGCTCAAAAGGCTTCAGAGATGATGCTTCCTGACCCAAAGTGAGGCAGCAACAGCAAGGCAAAAAAGCAGCTTTTCTCCTTCCTGTCCAGCCTCTAATCTTTTAACAACATGTACTGCACTTAGACAGTAAACTGGAAACAAACACATTAAATACTTCCACCATCTGTTGCAAGGCAGTTTTAACAGATTTGCATATCTTGCACTGCCATAACAGTCATAATGAATGCATCAGCATTTAGTAGTAAATAAGACTATCAGAATATTGTGGAAGGAATGGTATTTTATATACTTTTTTTTTTTTCAGATAGACTTATAAAAAATTTGCTTAATGAAGTAAACTGCTTCAGAAAAAATGTGAAGTAAATTACCTAAATTATTAAAATATACTATTAGCATAATGTGTTTCAGATATTTGTGCTTATCAAACTTCAAAATATTTTTCTTAATTCAATGTCTTGGAGTTAATGAATTTCCAGTACCATAGCTAAAACTGAGGGAAAGAAAAATAAAAAGTTCAAACTATGTCTATGCGTAAGCTAATGCAATTAAAAAGACATGATACACACTCAAAATATGTTGAATTTTTGGCCTTTTTCAAAACTTGATATTTGCAAATAGGAGGGGAACTTTGTAAGGTTGTGTCTCCTAGAGACAAGAAAAAAAATGAATAAATAAAGAATAATAAAGAAAAAAGAATATAGAATAAAATAAAGAAGAAAATGATATGATAGCCAGATTTCTGTGCTAGGGAATTTGTATAGATTGGTTACTTTTTCCATTGACTACTCAAACATACTGAATAACTGAAACAGAGCCAATAAGGTATCTTTTTTGTCACTACCTCAGTAACTGAACAGTTCACTGTGTCTCTAGCTAATATCTTCCATTGGCAAGCACCAAATTATATTAATACCCGAGTGAAATATATTGCTCCAAATCAATATTGCATTTTCTGCAGCTTCTGAGAACATTATAAAATGTTCAATATAATATGCACATGTAATTGTTGCAATATTTTAAGCTTTCACATTTTATTTTCCTGAATAATGTGATAATTGTTCTAGAGTGTAAAATGTCTTTTATTAGGCCCACATGTTCTTTTTCTTGCGCAAAAAAGTTTTAGATTAAAGCTTACTTCAATTGTTTGCAATGATAAGTAACGCTGTCCACCCTTTGACATAAGCTTTCCAGTGTCTCAGTGACTTGTCAAGATCATGCTAAAATTTCTGTCACAGAAAAATATGCAACAGTGTTGTAGCTCTCCAAGGTTAAATCTTTCCTTTTGTGAGAGGAATAACTGTCATCTGCTTTCATGAAGTTTTTCATAAAAACTTCTTATAAGCATTTCTATCTATATCATAAATAAATATGACCAATAAAAATAGAATCTATCCTTATTCACAAAGTGATTAACTCTGAATATTGTCCTTCTTCCTCTAGAAAATCTCCCCATTACAGAGGACAGTTAGAGAGAGAAATCATGCTATGCAAAGAAATACAAAGTATAAATGATATCTTTTAACCAAAAAAGAAAAAAAAAACTACCTAATATCATTTCACTAAAAAAAAAAATGTTTTTCAGAGATTTTGAAAAATCATTCTCTTCTTTCTTAAGAACTCCCATCAAATTAAAAAAAAAAATAGCAAAAGGTGGGAGGTACAACCCTTTACCGTAGAATAGTCTAGGAATGTCAGTGATTTTGTAGGCATGTTACAATTAACACAGGTTCAGTTTACTAAAAATTTTATTTATGTAGCTATTTACTAAAAATTAGACCCCATCTGCAGGAGCAATGCTTTGTGCCTAGAGGATCCACACAGACTTCTTGCAAACTATATTTTGTATTTCTTTTCCCTTTGGCCCACCTATTTCTAATCTCCACTAGTTCTTAAAGAAAGTCTGTTGTATGTCATACATGTATCTCTCCTCAGTGAAATTGTATTATGATAAGTTTATTAGTCTCCTAGCATATTCTAGGGTGTTGATGCCTAATGGGGCCAAGTCTAGTTAGAGGCCTGTGGCCACTGGTGTCCCCCAGTACTGGGCCCAGTGCTGTTCAACTCGTTCACCAATGACTTGGATGAGGGCATAGAGTGCACCCTGAGCAAGTTTGCAGATGATACCAAACTGAGAGGAGTGGCCAATACTCCGGGGGGATGTGAATGGCAATTCAGAGGCACCTGGACAGGTTGGAGAGTTGGGCAGAGAGGAACCTCATGAGGTTCAACGAGGACAAGTTCAGGGTCCTGCACCTGGGGAGGAATAACCCCAGGCACTAGTACACAATAGAGGTTGACCTGATGGAAGACAGTTCCACAGAAAGGGGTTTGGGAGTCCTCGTTGACAACAGGTTAACCGTGAGTCAGCAATGCGCCCTTGTGGCCAAGAAGGTCAATGTGATCCTGGCCTGCATTACGAGGAGCGTTGCCAGCAGGTCAGGCGGTCCAGGGAGGTGATCCTCTCCCTCTCCTCAGCTCTAGTGAGGCTGCACCTGGAGTATTGTGTGCAGTTCTGGACTCCCCAGTACAAGAGGAATGTGGAGCTTCTAGAGAGGGTTCAGTGTAGAACAACAAAGATGATTAAGGGACTGGAGCATCTATCGTATGAGGAAAGACTAAGCGAGGTGGGCCTGTTTAGCCTGGAGAAGACTGAGACGAGAGCAGAGGGATTGGACTAGATGATCTCTAGAGGTCACTTCCAACGTCAACCATTCTCTGATTCTGTAATAATTAGCAAGCAGGATCTACTTTTAAATCCATATTCTTTATCAGTTCACACAGGATGTATTCTTTCATCAGACACTGGCTATGGTGCAGTATTGTGCAATCAATGTATTCATATAAAAAATAAGATATTGGTTCCGTATTTGTCTCTTCCTTGGGAACTTTAGATGCAATTAAAACAACTGTGTTATGTTTTTCAAATAGTTTTTTGAAAGCAAACTTACCTCAAGACTGCAGTTATCGTGATGCAGTGTTACATGATTTTTAACTTCTATGGAGCTATAGTTATTTGATTTTAGATTAAGCATAGCATATCTGTTATAAAATGCCCACATCACTTTATTGATTTATCATATATTCAAATATGTCATGTACAGAAAAATAGTTTTCTGTATTGAAAATATTTTAAGTACTATGTATTGAAAACAGTTTAAGAATTGAAATTTATATGAAGCATAATACATGGTTTACAAATAACTTTGGAAATGTCTGTTTTCCAAACAAGAATTTTGGATAGTGGAGCATTTCACAGGAAGGGAAATCAAGACAAATAACAGAAGCACTGAGAGCATTAAAAGTAAACTTTTAGCTCAGAAAGCTCATGCATTCAAAACTCACGCAATTTGTTTAGAAACATGAGAATTCAGAAGGAAAAAAAGAAGATCTTGTTATTGCCTTTCTCTTTTTGTGTCCATAAAGGTCAAATTTCTTTTTTTCTTTTTTTATCAGTCTGAAAGGGAAAAGTTTTGACTATTAATTTTATTTTATATTAAACAAACAAAGAACAACAACAAAAATAATCAATCCCATTGGCCATTTCTTTAAAAAATAACATACAACATAGAGATTGTAATGAGGCTTTCAGAAGTTAAAAATATTATACTTCTGAGAGATTTTATGGATATAAAAAAAATAACTTCAATAGAGTAAGTATTTCCATGTAATAAATTGGTTCAGCAATTAATATGAACATTATGAGTATAATATACATTAGAAGAAAGGCAAGATTTTCCACTGGATGTATTTTTGTATCTTCCCATTTTGCATGTTCATGACTTCATAAAGTCATTTTTGTAAACAATTTAAAGCAAAATGGGCTAATAACAGATGAAGGATATCTTTCCAATTTTGACTTGAAAGATCTTTATTTTTATTATTTCAAACCCCTTTTTTCATTTCAAATTTTCTTTTTTTTTCCAATAAAAACAAAAAAAATCTGCTAGGTCTGATTTTGAGGGAATAGAAGAAGAGAAAAACAAGTGGAAAGATGGTGGGGATGATTGCATTTCTTAGTCTATCAAAAACCTAGAGAAGATAAAAAGAACTAAACCCCTGACTTCATAATTATGATTTTAATCATTTAATAAATAGTTCTTTAGAAGAACTATTTGTTTAATTTTGCAGCTGTCAAACAAAACATTAAAGTGGAATTATTCGCTCCATTTACAGAATTATTAGGCCATACTATAACTGAGCTCACAGCATCAGTGGGATTCCTCAAAGTGAACACAAAATATGGAGTGGAGGAGTTTCATGGGTGAGGGGGGACTTGGCTGACCTTTTATTGCTGAAGGTTTCTTGCTTCTCTTATCGTGCTAGGTGTTAAGCTCTCAGATTCAAAGGAATTCTGAAAGGACATAGAAGTATCAATAAGGAAATCACTGTCAAGTGAACGGTTAGACAAGATTATGAGGGATCTGAGACAAGGAGTCTATTAGGGAAAAGCATTAAATTTCCTTTTGCAATACCTGGGCACATATAAATTCAGCACAGCTGTTTAGTTGAAGATTATTATTATTAATACTATAATTACTTCATAGATTAGTAATGGGTTGCAATCATGAAAGTACAGTAAATGTTTGTAGTAAAACGGTTTGAAAGGAATTTAGAGTGTATTTTTTTCCCGCCTGCACCAAGTCATGTATATATATAGATATACAAATCTCCTCATTAATCCATTCTATTCTACATCTTACAGTCTAATTTCCTACACAGAAATTTCTGGGTTCAGTAAGGCCTCCTGTAGTGCATGGCACCATCTGGGACACCCTGAGACTGGGGTAGTTTTGCGGAACACTTGACAGTGGGAGATTATCTATTTCTAGGGTAATTGCAGGAGACAAAGATGCTGGTTAGCCTAAATTGCTGGCATGGAGATTTTCATTTCTGACCAAAAAAAAAAAGAGTCCACTAAAAGAGGATCTGTGAATAGGAAAGGCAGCTGAGTGGGGCTGAAAGAAATGGAAAAGGATCATGTCATCACAATATGTTATGCTGTCATAAAAATTATATTAGTAATGTGCTTGACATATTGATGTTTTACAGCTGAATGCCATTTTTGACTAGAGCTGGCTAAACAGATGCCCCGTGAAATCTATCTTTTCCTTTTGAAGCTTCCTGTGTTTCTTCTACTTTTTTTTTTTTTTTTTTTCCTTTGAAAACCTCGTAATTCCTATTAGGAGTTCTGAAATGCTTTACTTCCAAACCTTCATAGGTAAAACTTTTAAAGTATAAATTGTTTTCTTTTTCATATTTAGAAAGCAACAAAGTCCCCAAAGCAGGGTAAAGTGGAAAATAAAACTTGACAAAAGTCCATAATGTTTAAAAGCATCAGAATTTTACTATAAAATAAAAAAGGACATTTTTTATTGTTATTTTTCCTGTAGTAACTCACAGCGTAGTTTAGAAGAGGCTTTGTTTTCTTGATTAATTTACAGAAAAATCTTTTTTATTATTATTATAATAAGACTTTTCTTTCCCTTAATACCTCTATTTAAAACAATTCCTCCTTTTTCTAAATCATTTTCAAATGATGCAATTATTATCTGAGCAAGAGCTAAATTCTCATTCAAATTAATCCTTATTTTTCCGAGTTTTCCCATCAGAAATGGAGGATAAGACATCTTCTTTAGCTGTCTCTGATAAATTCACGTGAAAATAAGCTACACAAGATTTTTCTTCTCTGCTTTAAAAGAAAAAAATATGTGCTATGAAAGCTTCATAAACTAAGGCATTTCTTTATAGGTATGTTTAAACCCTCACTTACCATAAACTTGTATGGCTTCAGCAATACAGTTTCGTTTTTGTAGAAACTTCTGTTTTAAATGTAAATAAGCTTATTTTCTAGTTAGCTTAAAAAACTAAATATAAGCTGAAATATCCCTTCTCTGTAAGCAGATCATTTTGTCCTACCATGTGGCAGTATTAAAATGACACAGCCTACCTGAGATTAAAATAAATAAATAAAGAAAAACAAGCAAGCAAGCAAGCAAGCAAACAAAAACCCTACTCTGTGGCTATCATTATTTTGATCTACCTTGACTAAACTGCTTAAAAGTATGCCCACTCAGCTATTTCACATACACAAATTTGAACACATGTAGTCATTTAAAGTACGGTAACAGTTGTTTTGGCACTGTCCATTAAAAACAGGCTATGGGATAATACGGAAATTCCCCAGTCTTTGCTCTGTAGACATACCAAGATGTTAAATATATATGCATATATGGCATATATAGCACATATAACACATGCAACATATAGAACGCCTCCTCACCCCCTGCCTCCCCTGCAGTAGAACAGATTTGGTAACGTTCCCCAGCTCTGGCACTGCAAGAGGGTCTCACACTACCCAGCTGCAGCTAACCAGCAAAGACTCGTCTCCATACAGGAGGCTGACTACAGCCTGACTGTGGAAGAATTGCTTGAAAAGGGGGAAATTAGAGAAAAAGCAGGGCCTAACAGAAGCTATGGCATCCAGACGCTTACTTGTGGTGCCGCAGAGTTGCCACTTCCAGGACGGTCTGTTACGTGTGGACTCTGCTCCCCTACGGTTCCGTAGGCAGCACAGTCTACCCACCTAGCAGCTGGAAAGAGGAGTTAGGGAGGGTGGAGCAGAGTGAAGACACCATAGCCAAACTAGGCCGTGCTCCTACCATGGAAAAATGGCTTTTGCAATTATCCTTATATACAGAAATTTTCTTATTAATACTATTGTTACTATGTTACTATTGTAACTATGATGTTACTGTGTTGTAATTTAATTAATGCAATTAAATAACATGGAAAGCACTGCCTACTGTATTGTATCAGACAGAAGCAGAGACTTAACATTTCCTTTCTGAAAACATTTAGGCATGAATATACATTATTTATTGCATATGAACTTAATATAATGATTTTTTTTTTCACCTCAGGAAGCAGATGGTTAGAAAAATATTCAAAAAACATTCCTGAAACATGTTTGGACAAGACCATTTTTTATATTAAGCATGTATTAAAAAAAAAAAAGTTGTTAATAGAAAAACAAGGAATAAGAATATGATCATCATATTCTAGTCTTCGAGAAAAAACAAATGCAAACTTCTACATGTATGTTTTCATGATAAGCCTGCTCCATTTCTGAAAGCAAGTGGCAAAGCTGGTAGTTGTTATCTAGTACAGGATGGCACCATCTTTGTTAAATCTCCTTACATACAGGTTTTTGCTCTGAGTGTTTCTCTCTACTGCTGTGCTCGTTTCAGCTCCTTCGTTCCATTCCCCATCTCTGTTCCTGCCCTATTAGCCATAAATATTTCTTTGCTATCAGAGCTCTTGGCCATCATTCTCTGCACATTTGTTCTTTCTTGCCTTTTTACCTATACTCATTCTTGCCATCTTCATCTGTTTGCTTATTGTTCTTTCAAGCTATGAGAAGTACTGAATACTAATGATGGAATACTTGGTCTGGTAAAGAGTATTGGAGAGTTGTTAGTCTGGATACGCATACACCTAACTTCATTTTTCAGGTGTCAGATTAATGACTGTGAATATTTCAGATATCCCAAAATATAAGGTATTTAAGCTCTGGAGCATGTGTTCCTTTCTTATAACACAATTGATATGCAAAAGGTGTGCTGTATAACTTTCTAGTGGAACTTAGAAATTGAGCATAAATGGAGCATAAGTTATTCATGAATAGAAATTGTAAGACTGTTGACAAAAGTGGATCCATTCCTTCTGGAGTTGTCATCCATATGGATGCATTCCAGCCTAAATGAAATTATACGGCACTTTGCTTTCTTAAAATATTTTCTTAGGACTGAGATAGCTGAATTGTTTGTTATTAGTAGAGACTTGCAACATAAGAAAATTCAGATTAAATTAGAAATTTATTTCTAAAACTGTCAATTATTGTACTCAGAACACAAGGAGAGAGAAAGAAGAAAAAGAAGCCCCTTGCTTTTCCAGTACTCATTGCAACTTTTTATAAGAAGATGCTTATGTGACTACTTTTTTTCTCATATATGTGTCTGCGAAGTCCTTAACAGCTACATACCAAGCAAGTTCAGATGCTTCATTGAATATCTAAGTACTATGTTGCCTATTGCTGTTATTGTTTATGTCAATTTATTTTCTATTCTTTTTTTAAAAAAAGATGACAGTCAGGAATCACAATAACAGAAGGTCCAAATCTTATACCAGAGCTGTCATTTTACAGACTTTGGAGGGAAGTTTCTAGATCTTTGAGCCAACCTCAAGTAACTGTTGCTATTTCTGTTATTATCTTTTTTATTATTTTTTTAATTAGCATTATTGTTCTTCTTGCAGCATCATGCATAGCTGATTGCCTGGCTGCAGAGCTTAGCAGTCTCTAAACACAGCACAAGACAGCACTAGCACTTTGCAATGAAAGTACATGTACATGTTCATCAAATCACTGCATACTGATAAATAACTGTCTTTTGGCTAACATGTGACATTAAACAGTCCTGGACCATAGATTGAAGGTCATAATTTATTCACCACCAAGAAGGGGACTGTCATCAATATAAATTCAGGGCATGTTCAAAGTAGCTATGGTGGTTCTATCACCTTCAATTTTCTGTGATAGTTCCTGAAAATGAAGCATGAAAAAGATTATCAAGAAAACAGTGGAAGTACTAAAATGTTAGATTCATCTTCATACCTTTTTTATAATCCCGAATTGCTACTGAGTGAGGAAAGAAAAAAAAAAAAAAAGTGAAAATTTTATTTTGTCTGAACCCATGAGATGGTAGCAGTACCAAAACATTTTCCTTAAATACCAGGATTATAACAACATCCAAATTATTTCTTTTAACTGATTTAACTGTATTGATTCATCGGTGCAAGGGCTTTGGTAACTTCAAACATGATCTGGTTGAAATAAGAGTGAAATATCAAATCAGCAAAATAAAAGTGAAAAATTCATATGTCTTTGCTGCTGTTGTGGGAGGCATCTGTAGTGGAAAGGTAGTTAAAAACAAACAAATGAAAAAGTCCAATGCTGTCTGTGCCCAAGAGAGCCAAGGTAGTAGTAGCCATAGGGGAGATACATATGAAGAGGAGATCTCCTGTTCTTCTTTAACAGCCATGGTCAGATAGATGTACACTGTCACACGGTTCACCAGTTCAGCTATTATTCTTCTCTGTGTTGATTGTACATGTAGATGACAAAACAAACCACATGGATTTTTCATTTTCACAGCCTGCATCACTTCAAAAAATCAGGGAAATTTGTTTTCATAAAATACAGAAAAGTATCTTTACAAATACAAATAAGAAGGTAGAAGATAATGCATTCATAAGTGTTTTGCTGAGTCACTGCCTCAAAGCACACACTCCTAGCATTATCATTGTTACTCTTAGAATTGCTAAGGACTTTATCATTAACGTCTTTACAGAAATAATTTTTAACTTTTGAGACAAAGAGCACCTGGGCTAACATACCTGTACATCTGCAAGTTTTAGTCAGAATGCTTGCCAAAATGTGAAAGCCATAAATCAGGGAATTTGGGAAGTGAGGCAGTGAGACCAGCTGTTAAATCCTTTGAAATATATTGTCTTGGGAGACATCTTTGTGAGGATAAAGTGGAGGTAAATTTTGAATAGGATTTGTCCTGGCTAAGTAGTGACAATTGGGCATATATGCTACCTTGATCTGCTGTGACACTGAGCTAAGAGAATGTGAATCCCACAGGCTGTTAAGAACTCTTCATTAAAGCTGTTATCTTTGTAGGGATTTTGCGTAGCATCCAGAAGTTAATTTCCTTTTCCTTAGCAAATAATTTTTAAATTAGCCACATTGCATATACCCTTGCGCATAGTTCACCTTCGAGCTTAGTTAATGCCATAAACTTGAAGTTTCTAGACCAAGCTGTTTCACAGATAAGCACTGGAAATAGAGGGAGAAAAGAAACAGTGCCAGTTTTCTTTAAAAAATAAAATACCAGGCCTCTGTACAATGCATATCTCCTAGACATATAGTCCAATTCATTTTAAATTTCAAAATAAATTGCCCTCTGAAAAGAGACAAAAAGCCTTAAAATTGTTCTGCACTATTTGTAATAATAAAAGTATATGTAACTACTATGATAGTTTACTCAGGATACAGGGTTTACCTTTCATCACTTACTAGAAACCTTTAAAGAAAGATTTGCTGCCTAAAGAGCTGCTGTACTGAAGTACAAGTTCATGGGCAGGAGGTGGAAAGTACAAGGGAAAATGTGATGCCTCGTGTATCCTAGGATATTGGGCTGGATGAGCATAACCTCAAACTAAAATGAGCATCTAGTTGCTAACTTGACATTATTCTAAAGATACTTGAAATTTTTATCTGAAGTTGTTAACAGACCTTCAGATAATGTCTTTAAATGTTATAAAAGATTCTGTAGCCACAGGAAAAAAAAATGTATCTCTTAGACTAAAACTATCATAATGCTTATTTGGGAACTGCCACTGAAATAAGCACTTCCTGATTTTTGAGAAAAATCGTCTGGAATGATGATTCATGGAATCACTGAGGAAATTTATCTAAAATAGCTAGTTAGGAATTATAGCTATAAATATATATATATACATATGTACCTTCACTGCATAAGGAAAAAAAATACAAGAGGAGGTTTTTACAATCAAGAAAATAGTTACATATATCTGTATACTCGTTCACTCGTATGGCTGATAGCCTGTTTATAGAAGCTGTTTATATACAATCCTGCTTACAGTAACATGGCCTGCCCTTTTCTGATCTGTTGCTCTCTGTGTTGACAAGTACTAAAGAACCTGAGGAAAGTGTACACAGCTTCTGGCATAAAGAGGATATCTTGTGTCACTTGGCAGTAATCTTACTGGCCAATATATCAGTACCAAGAGGCTCTCAGGAAACCTTTAGGATTTTTGTTTGTTTGTTTGTTTGTCTGTGTGTTTTTAACTTTCCATATTCTGGGGTATTGTTCTAGGGGTAAAGCGGTGATTGGATCACATTCTTGTAAAAATAGTGTAACATGGCATAAAAAAATCTCCTGGTCACACTACATCCTAAATAAGCCTGCCTTCAGAGGTTGCAAGTAGGTGCTTTCTGCTTTGCTGCCTATCTGGAGTACATAATTGGCAGAAGATGTTCATGGGGGAGTGATTTTGAATCACGTCTCCATGTGTGATGCTGAGAACAGATGTGCTGAGATGGTGACTGATCTTTTCTACAGGCAGGCAAGAAGCAAACTACCAGTTCCCAGGTTTCAAGAAAAAAAAAAAAAAAAAAAGGAAAAAAAGGAAAAATGTGCCTAAAGGAGTTCTTCTGAGAGTCAATATCTGTTAGGAATCTGTCTTACACCAAAGTCTAAATTACAAGTTTTAAATTAGAGTGCTTCTTTATGAGGAATACTTTGTAGCTAAGATGCTTTCAATTTTGATTACTTAATGCTTTAACGCCTAAAACATGATTCACCCTGTCATTAGGCAAGCTTAGAGGGTCGGTTTCTGTGAGGGGTGTGCTCCTTCCCCAGCTCTACCAGACTTTTCACACCTAGCCCTATTCAGGGCTTAAGGACCAGTGACATTATCTGATCCTGGTGGTTGTCTCCCTGATCTCATTCCCCATTCACACAAAAACCATCAAGAAGAGTCCTGATGGGTGCATTCTGACAGGGAAATAAGGGCTAATAGGGCATATACCAGCCCAAATTAGTCTGAAAAAAAAAAAGAAAAAAAAAGACTATAAGTCAATCACTTATCTCATAAATATGAGGATGGTCTGAGAGCCCATTAAGCTCTCCTTGCATCACAGCAGACTACACACCAGGATCTCCCCTTGAGCAGGGACGCCTCTCAGGGATACTCCTTGAGGCTGAGAGATCCTTGCCCCAGCAGATCCATGATAAGTGACTATAATGTGCTCTCTGAATTTGTAAATTTTATGGACATGAGCATGCACAAAATTCTTTAGTCATAAATCGTTGACCAGGTCTGGGAACAGGATTGAATCCAGGCACACCCAGATCCCTCTCAGGAGGAGTCTGGGAAGCAAGGGGGTCCAATCTGAACCCCATGACTCAAGAGGAGGATCTCCTTGATAATTCTGTGCATATCTTGAACTTCTATGCAGTAAATAATAAGTGACCTAGCCAAAGAATCTCATGAAACCATTGTCCCTATCAATAAAACTTATTACTATTTCTATCACATGAGTGAAGTGCATTGTGTCACTCACCTCCACTATCACTCAGCAAGATATCTATCTGGCTCTTAACAGCAAACAAAAGAGTCTAAAATATTTTCTTTGATAGAGTAAGTTAACATAAGTACAGCTGAGTAACCCCAGGTAAAACTTGACTGCAAGAAAAGGAGGAAAAGTAACTTCTATAGTGACTTATTTTCCCTTTCTATTTTAATATTTAAGACATTCTTCTGTAGAATTTAAAAAAAAAAAAAAAAAAAAAAAAAGGAAAGAAGCCTGACTACTGTTTTTTTCCCCACACGGGAATTTACCTGGAGGAAGAAGAGAAACACTCTGCATTCTCAGTTTCAAAAGCATGTGTCGATGATGCCACTTGGACTCACTGACAACTCACAGCCCCATGCATTGCATAGTGACATCTCTAATAGCAGAAGTACTCTGTGCTCGTGCTGCTTTCATTCATAGGGTCGGCAATCAGGTGCAATCTCCAGGGGAAGGAGACTCAGCTATTTGACTCAGCTAGTCAAATACTGCCATCAGGCCCCAGTGTAATTGTAGAAAAGATGTTATGTGGCTACCTTCGTTAAGTGTTCTTCTTAAAGAATGACAGTTCCGTTTTGCAGCTCATTTTATCCACTGTGCGTTTACAGAGAAGTGCCCTTCTATACTGTCTTCACCGAATCCCACTCTCTGTCAAACGCTGTCATAAAACTTAACCTTTTGTTATGAATAAGAGTGAATCACTTCTTCAGAACTGCAGTCAAGTTCTTAGACTCGCAGCCTAGTTGAGAAATTCCTTCTTTAGAGACATACCTGTCACTCTTCCATTATACCTCCAGCCTCACAGACTACAATAAACAGACCTGTAGCTGTTACTACATTTTTCACATTAGATTTCACAATTGAGTTTATGTGTCAGCATCTACAGGGAATTTTGGCATTTCCTCCAAACACTCCCAGCAAATCAATGACGAGGGCTCTTGATGATGTGTCATGAAACATCTGAAGTGTTGCAAAATTTACTCGACTGATCATTAAGTAGCACTGATCAAACTAGACCCAAATAGTCTACGGAACTGAATCTGTTCACTTTGCTTGTCAATACTCAGCAAAGTTTTTGCATCTTAATATTACACTAGTCTATTTACAGGTAGATTTATTTGCATTGGTTAATAAATGAGGTTGTTTTCCCATTAACAACAAAGTCAATGGAACCACATCCGGCATTTCCATTTTTTCATTTTCTAATTCCAAAAGAAACCAATGAAATCTTAATGAGGTGGATGTTCCTAAACTGTCATTAATCTCTGTCTCAAGTTCTTTAATAGGATTATTAGTCTTAAAACAAAACAAAACAAAACTGACTAAACAATCAATTAGCAATCTAGGGGCTTTCTTCCTGAAAGATATAAAATATCTTTACTCCTTGTAAACAGAATTTGAAGGGCCTTGTAACTCCTGGAGGCAATATGCTTTCACAGAGAATAAATAAGCATATCCAAAGCAAGTGGATATCATTTGGGAGGAAAATCTGTGTTCTATGTTTTGCGTGGCTGTAGTAACGGGAATGTCAATTAGCAGTCACACTGCCAAAGTAACATTGCCATCATGCATTTCTGAAGCAATATATGCACTGACAATAAAAATTCCAAGACATAAAATTTCAGCTATTTTGTAGAAAATGATGAAAATCTGGAGCTGAGCTGAGGGTGCCAAAAAGATAGATGAAGAAGACTTCTATTCATTTTAAGTTTGCAAGAGAACATTCCCTTACTGCATTTCCTATGTTTTGATGAATAGTCCTAAATAATTTGCATAATATATATTCTGTTGCTTTTGGTGCTTTTGAAAATGCATAGTAGACACTGATTTTAAACTTACCTATAATGAACTTGCTATAGGGTTGAGTGTTGCAGATAGTTAGGGAACGGCGGCCGGAAGATATCGTGCTGTACGGAAAGATAGGGCCCCTAATAGCCAATAGTGTTTAGTCTATGGTGTAAGCAGACGGATGTGACGTTGTAAACCTAGCTATATAACACCTTGTTACCCATCAATAAAGGCCATTAGCCGTCCACCACATTGGTGTCAACTAGCTGATGGCCCGAGTGGCTTGGGGGTGGTTGCCGTGCCGTCCCTGAACCAGGACGCTGCAGCCATTTGAACTGCAACAGTTGAGTTTATTTTATTTATTTATTTATTTATTTATACAATGAAAAAAACAGACATTAGAAGCTCCTTGCTTCCAGCTATCGAGTTTATAATATATGACTTGCAGAAATAAACTTTCTTCTTGAACAAAAGTTAAATTTAAGGCAGCATATATAGATTGCATATGTAAAATCTGTAAATACAAAAGAATAAAATAAAGTACTATATTTCTGAAGAGGAAAAATAAATCTTTTTTTTTTTAAATGCACACATCCATTAAAAAAAATTAATGGAGATTTCTGTTGAGGATTTTATTCATTTGCCTGCTTCTTTTTCTGAAAGGTGAACATTTGTCTGTGTGAAATTAATATAGCCATACATAGGGAAAAATCAATGCCACATGTCAGCACGCATATATTATGTCTGAGCTTACTCTAGAATGAAAGATATCCTGTAAGGTTTTGTGCACTATTTGAAATCTGAAGTCTTAGAAATACTTCGTAATCCAGACTGCATTGCCATATGAAATATTTATGTTGTATTCAAATGTCATTTTTTTTTTCTATCCAGGAAGTGTGACATTCTTTTTAAAAGCTGGGTCATACTGATTTTTATTTCTTTTTGAGTATGTGAATAAATGTGGGAAACTCACCATATTTTCTAGACAAAATTAAGTAGACACTATGTTTTATGTAAAGTTAGTAAGTCACTTTTTTTTTTTTTTTGTTTGAGCCACATAGTATTAAACCTAACTTTTGAATGTCAGTAATTTCATATAGCCATTTGTACAAAGGCTAAACTTTGGCTACAAATATGAACTTAGAATGTAATAACTTTCTATTATAACAGAAAGGATTGCCTGGTTACAACCTTCTTCTGTTCAAACCCTGTGTTTAGAACCAGAAGTATTTATTTTAATATGCCCTGAAAAAATTAAGATTAAATATATATAAAAATACATTCACTTTTATTTTTTTCCCATTTTATTTCTTCAGAACATATCCCTTGGGATCTTCTACCTAGCAAAGAAAAAAAAGGAAAGAAAAAATACGCTTCTTACACTTCTACTGTGTTTTCATACTTTTGTCACTGCTAAATCCCCTGAAAATTCTTTGTCCAAATTCAGCAATTAATACTTCAAATAAAACTGGTGATTTTAACAGTAAAGTGATAGTTTGTCCGATCAGTTTGCCCTCTAGTGGCTAGAGGTTCCTCATGGGTTCTGCAAGTGTATTGACACAGCTGGTCAAAAGTCAGGTCTTTAAGGGCAATACTGCAATAAGCAAAATCTATATGACACCTTTTGTTTCTTTAGCACAAATATTTCACCTTTGAGTCTTTGAAGATTGCAAAGCTCTTGTTTCAACCTGACCAAATCTTGAATTTTGTCTAGTAGTAGGATTGCTTTGCCTTTGTAGCTACAGACAGCTTCTACTTCTAGTGTACAATGTGTGATGACATTTTGTTGTTTTACTTATTTGATAATTAACACTGTATCCAAAGATTGTTGATCAAAGCAAGTATGAATCCTTACAAGGTAAATCCTTAAAATATTCCTAGTCAAAAATGCTTGACTATAAAAACTTAATCACACAGCTGTCATTCTTTCATATGAATGACATATAAAATATGAGTAAACAGAAAGCCAGTACCTGTTTGGGGGACAAAATGTTACTGGATCATTCACAAAATCATTGATTGTCAAGCATGCTTTGAAATGGATTTTTATTGTAGTTCAATTAGTGTCCTCAAGGGTTTGCTTGTATAATAAGGGAGAGAGAAAATAATGGAAGCCTCAGGAATCAATCAAAAAAATATGCCAGAGCTGAAAAACGAGAACATTGCACAAATCAGGAAGCTACAAAAAGCCCAAGGTTTAAAAACTGCAGGACTCTCTGGTAGGCATGTGAATAACCAATGGAGTTAATAAGCAGAACAAGTTAACATTAGCATTGGAGTCTGCATCTCTCAAGCTCAGCAAGGCAGTATGAACGAGAGAGAAAGCCAGCTGCTGTACTGTGCCTAAGCTCCATATTTTATGAGCAGAAGGTTCTTCTTAAGAGACGTGAAAAAACACCAGTATCTCAAGAGACACAGAACATTGCTAGTTTTATAAGGATAAATGGAAAAAAAAAGCATTGAACAAGAACAAAAACATTTTTAAAAAAAGTTTCAGAAAGCTTTATTTTCACTCAAAATCAAAACTGCTACTTATAATACTTCCAAATACGACACTGCTCTTGGGAGCTAGCCTATTCCTCCCCTCTTGTAAAAGTCCTCTCTTTGTGTTTAATAAACTGAAATATGGTCTTCCCTTCACTGGTTCTTAATAAATTCCTCATCCTTATGTGAAGATGTTCTATGTCTGGCCTGCTGGCCTACCTCTTACCTTCTGACATAGCAAGTGGATTTAGTAATATTACTGAAGAATATTTTAAATCTGAAATACTGTTGAAGCTTCCCTCTGATCCAAACCCCACAGGACAGCGTGCAATTCTTAGCTTCTCATGGGTGAGCAAAACGTTCCATCTTTACACTGTGAACAGCTCATTTAACACATTAGAAGGCATCTCCTTGCTCTATAAAATACAGGGAAAAAAAAAAAGAGAGATTGCTCAAGTTCAAGGGTGTCTCATCTGTATTGGAAAGACCACTGGGGTATTCATCTTGTTCAGGAAAAGAGATGGTTCCTGGATACTATATACAGAAATATACAAGAAGATACTGAGTACATCCTTCTCTTCTAACAATGACAAATAAATAAATAAATAAAAACAAAAACGTGCAAGCAAGAATACAAACAAACAAAAAAGTCACAAGTATGATCTTGTAGACATAGCCCTGAACTATAGCTCAGGAACAGCGAATGCAGTACCTGGCATACCTCTGTGACCTTCTGCAGTCACTTCTATCCAGCCTGCTCAGATACCTAAATCTTAACCCACGATTAAACCTACCTTTAAGAATCTATGCTTTGGCCTTTCAAAGTCGCAGTTTCCTAATGTAAAACATGAGTAGCAAAAAAATGTGCCTTGTGTCAAAGTTGCCATCAGCGTTAAAGAGAAGCTGAGACATTGCAGTGACTGAGGGCATATGTAGACCTGTTCATGAGATTGTGGAAAGCTGTCTGTTGTGTGTTTCCTGGTGAACTGGTTGGTCTAGTGGGAAATCAAAGAAAACAAATGAACAACCCTCCCTCCCCCCAGAAATAAAATAACAACCAAAACCTCATGTATTTGATTCAGCTGGATATAGGGCAAGCATTCCAAATTTTTCTTTCTTACCTTCTCTTTCAATCTTGTGAAATATGCACACTGTTAATCATGATTAATGTCCCTGAAACCGAACTTGAATCTTCCCCTCCCCTCCCCTCCCCTCTCCTCCCCTCTCCTCCCCTCTCCTCCCCTCTCCTCCCCTCTCCTCCCCTCTCCTCTCCTCTCCTCTCCTCTCCTCTCCTTTTTTCCTATCCTTTCTTTTTCTCTGTCACCTATTCAGTAACATTCAACTGCTTCTCTCAAAGATCATCTCTTGATTCTCATAAAGATTTTGACTTTCAGGACTGATGGAATGGTCTTTATGAATATCACAAAAATCTGATAGGATCATTTGTAACTGCCTTTTTTTTAATAATACAAGATAAACATTTTACAGGATCTTTCACAAGGTATGAATCACTGTAGCACCAATTCCAAACTGGTGACCTGGTTAAGCCTAAGACATTTTTTAATTGATGTTGGAATGTGAGCATTTGGATTACACAAATGCTGGGAACATTTTCTAGAGAGTATTTAAAATATACACAGTAAAACCAGTACATGAAAAACCGATTCCTCTGATTTGTTAACAAGTGTCTAAAACTGACTTTGTTAGATTTAATGCCCAAAGAAATGAGGTTAGGTTATTGGTAGGAATAAATAAATATTGCTAAGTATTGCTTAGAAGTATGTTCTTATTAGCATTCAGACACAATTAACTTTTATTAATGTTGTGTGAAAGGAAGAAGAAAATCCCAAAAGATAATGCTCTGTGTATGACTTCCAAGTGAATCTTGCTGGTTGTTTTAATAGATACAGGACAAACAAGAAATAAAGTCAACACGATGGCCTTATAGCATAGGTGGAAAATCGGCAAATGTGTCTCATACATATCAGTATGCATAAATTTGAACTTTTTTTTAATATAAACTACAGACAAAACACTATGTTTTCACTGATTATGCATTTTCTATTGTCCAAAAACTTTCCTCAGCTTCAGCAGTATGAATTAGGCTTAGGAAAGGTGCTTAATAATGTTATTCCCATTTCATTTTGAAATAAATAAGCTTCCACCATGGAAGAAGTTTAAATAAAAGTTACTCAAAATAGAATGCATGAAAAAAAGTAATGATCTTGTTATGAATGTAAGAGACGATTTGATATACTTTTTAGTAAGGACACTGTTCACTGTTTTCCAAAAAAAAAAAAAAAAAAAGTAAAAAAAGTAAATACTTGGTGGGCTTGCATTAAAAATAAAGAAAAGGAAGATGACTTTGGGACTCTCTTTTTTTGTCCTAATCAGAAGTAGTGTCCTCAAATTTTAGCAAAATGAGTAAAAAGCAGGTAGTGATGTAACACGTTTAATTTCTAACTGAAATAAAATTTACACTGAGCTCATCAGATTTTCTCTCTTTACTTTCTTTTTTAGTGTCATTATTATGTATCTGCATCTATGCTGCTCCTGCTAGCTCATGTTAAAGCTCATTCAGTCACACCTGTATGAGCTGCAGTACTTTCTTTAATGAAATACAGTGCCTTGAAAAACTTAAGGTCAGAAGGGAGTTATTAAAGTAGAATTAAAAGAAGGATTTCACACACTGTTTGCAAGGCAGAGGATTCATCTAACAGATTTTTATTTTCCTCTCTCTACAGACTTTTACCTTTTAATCCTTCATAAAGATTATTTGATCGGAATTATATTAAAAAGTGTAAGCATTTGTTCTAACAATGTGCTTGTAACCATCATTGGAAAATGTACTAAAGCTGCTGTCAAGCTGGCTAACTGATGTGAAAAATCCTTCTTCGATCCAATGAGGGCTGAATTTCATCTCAGTTTAGTTTTAAGATGGAGGCAGAAGAGAGTACATAAAAATTAACAGGATGCCTTAGGATAAAATAACTGTTTTGAAAAAAGATTTGTAGAAAAATGAATGCACAATTTACAATAATAGAGAAAACGTTAAAGCTTAAAGCTGGTGGGTTAATGATGCTCGACTAATTATGAAAGCTGAACATTTTAGATGAGCAAAAGAAAGATTATTTACAACATATTTTAAATGGATTAAAAAATCATCAATATGGACATGAAAATCAGTATATCATTACAGGAGAAAAAACCGTCCCTAATAAACAGTAAAACTAGAATTAGATTGGAAAAGGATAAGGTATTCTGATAAAAATAGAAATAAATTAAATAAAACAGGAAAAACCCAAAATTGTAAGAGTGTATAGGGAAGATGGTCTCTCTTCCTAGTTGGGTAACAAGGTAGTTGTGTATACATTAGTTTTGTATATACTAGTATACACTAGTTGGGTAGTAAGTTGTCCTGTCAGCTTGTCATACTAAAACAGACCAATGACCCATCTGCTCCTAAATACTACCCAGAGCAATGGATAGTACTATAAACTGCAGAGAAAGGACGTGATTTAGAACAATTAAGAAAAGAACCTTTCTTTTCATAGATGGTAGTCTGGTCTCAGAGGCACACAGTTTATTTGAAAGGCAAGCTGTTTCATGTAGATGTTGTTAATCTTATACGTTGGTCTGGTCATTTCTAAAACCAATAGTACAAATATAAACAATATTTCTGAGGAAAATGCAGGCTAATGCATTAAAAGCTTGGAACAGTAATGTGTAGTTGAAGTGATGTTTCTAAGTCAGTCATGTTACAAAGGAATAAGTCTAAAAAGTGATGGGTCTATAACTCCAACTTTATATGGGGCCTTGGATTTTAAGCAGTATTAAGGGTTTTATGTTTTTCTTGTTGTGATAGGTAAAAATCACATTAAGGCTTTCTTTTTGAAGTACTTAGTACTTTTGAAAATAAAACATTCAAATTGGTGTTATCTAAATTAGCATACTCTTTTAAAAGTTTTAAATGGGAATAACATTTCAACTGGAAATACAAAAAAAAGAAAAAAAAGAAAACTGAAGTGACAGGTACGGCATGCTAAATAAATGTTATGATATACCAATTAGCAGATATACTTACAAAAATAACACTTTTTTGGCTTCCGAATCCTGTAACTAACATATATTGCAGAAAGGAGCATTATAGCCTAGCAAACTGCTTATTCCATACTGTTTCTTTGTAGAAAATCCAAGCAATATGTGTATCCTTTTATCAGTATGTGTTTAAGTCCAGTGCTTAAAGATACAAATGAAAGCATTGACTAGTATAAGATTTGAGAATCAAACCTTGATATCCCTATTTAACTTCTTCCCAAGTGAAGATCACTTCTTCCCAAGCAGAGATCAGGGGAATGAGGACAGAGAAAGGACATAAGGATTCAGCCCATTAAATCTGAAGAAAACAAGAGAATATTAATCCCTAGTACAAAAGAAAAAAAAATAATGCACCCAGTAGACTGAAGAAATCAGGAGCATTAAAAGAGTTATCATCTTAAAAATGCCAAAATTAGTGTCTGCATATGTCATCGGCCATATTATTATCTGCCTTTATTGCGAATTTTCTCGGTGTTGCTCTGATGAGGCTGGTACATGGCAAGAGTTGTGCCAGATTCTTCACTTTCTCTTCACTCCATCTGGGGCTTATTCGGCCCCAGAATGTACTAGGTAAATGTGTCATTAACTTGTGAGTAATGGCTGTTAATTAGAATCTGATTTGTAGAAGGGAATAGGGGCACAGTGAACAAACTGTTTTCTTGCAAGTTTCTCTGCAATAATGGCCATTTTTAGTTAAAGCCTTGTGGATCTAGACTCCTGGTTTATCTTCCACCTTGCACATCAGCCAGCTACCACTGTAATGCATCAGAAAGCTTTTACTGCTGTATAGGAAACAGAAGTTTTCATGATAAAATGCAGGTCAATGGACTAAAGCAACATTGACCTGAAAATATGAACTGAAAGTTTTAAAAGAAAGCTAGTTCCACTTCTTTTCCTGGCACAGTTCTTTGAAACTTTAAGTGGCAAAAAACATTACAATTCACTTTGAATTGTATTTAAAAATGTTTATTTAAAACTGGCATTTCTGGGCCAACTACTTGTGGCAGTTATCTTGCAAACTGTGTCATGTGCCCACAATGCTGATATCATATAAACAGAAAATGTAAAAAAGCTGTTTTTATCCAGCTTTTATACAAATTTCACAATCAGAATTAGAATTTGAATGTTTTAAAATTAAAGTCTTTGTTTATAAATTAAAACATTTAAAAAGTATGAAAACAGAAAAGAATGATTAACATCTTTTCATTTTTGTATTCTAAAGACATGAGCATTGCAAGTGAGATCACTTTCTGCAAGGTAACTCTGACTAGAAATTGCCTGAGAAACATCAGTTATAATTTGAACTACATATGAATGGTTCAGTTTAGTCACTGTAAACAGTAATTCTCATACTTCAAACTTTTAGAAAACTAAAATATCACAATAAAGATGATGGGAAAGATTATGTGAATTTGATGCAAAAGGACTCAAAGTTTAGATACAAATTTGGAAAAGATTTAGTTTTGTATTCAAGAATAAATCAAGGTTCCATGATGGAGTTTCTCTTCTGCAAACTTTTTTAAACCAATATTACAGGCAAATCATATAAATGCAACAGGCAGCTGAAACCATATTTACAAAGCATTCTTGTAAGATTTTTGCTCATTTGGAACTGGTAGCGAAACACAGTTTTCTTCATGCTAATATTAGATCTGGAGCCAAGATCAAATGGGATAGGATATTATCTGGGGAACAAAAACAAACAAACAAACAAACAAACAAACAAAAAACAAACAAAAAACCACTCTCAGATATTTGAATTTCCAGGGGCTGGTTTCTTTCTCTTTTGAAGTTAGATTTGGTTGCATTTTGGGGGCTTATTTCCCTGAGCGGAGACCTTTAATGCCATTTGAGATTCCCTAGGTTATCCTAAGTAGTCTTCTGTTGACAGTCCAGAAGGGAGTGCAGGTCACACGCAGATTTTATGCCATGCTTGGCAAGACAGGTTAGATACCACAGAGCTTCTCGAATGCCACTAAGTGTCTGTATCTGGGGACTCAAATTGCCTTATTGCCTTTCTGTTTGTGATCAATTTGGAAGACAGAATAAAACAAGTTTAATATTAAATCGAAACTATCTAGGAGGCTTTTATCCTTCTTTTCTTTTCTTTTTCTTTTCTTTTCTTTTCTTTTCTTTTCTTTTCTTTTCTTTTCTTTTCTTTTCTTTTCTTTTCTTTTCTTTTCTTTTCTTTTCTTTTCTTTTCTTTTCTTTTTTTTCTTTTCTCCTCTTTTCTCCTCTTTTCTCTTCTTTTCTCCTCTTTTCTCCTCTTTTCTCTTCTTTTCTTTTCTTTTCTTTTCTTTTCTTTTCTTTTCTTTTCTTTTCTTTTCTTTTCTTTTCTTTTCTTTTCTTTTCTTTCTTTTCTTTTTTCTTTTCTCTTTTCTCCTCTTTTCTCCTCTTTTCTTTTCTTTTCTTTTCTTTTCTTTTCTTTTCTTTTCTTTTCTTTTCTTTTCTTTTCTTTTTTCTTTTCTTTTCTTTTCTTTTTTCTTTTCTCTTTTCTCCTCTTTTCTCCTCTTTTGTCCTCTTTTCTCTTCTTTTCTTTTCTTTTCTTTTCTTTTCTTTTCTTTTCTTTTCTTTTCTTTTCTTTTCTTTTCTTTTCTTTTCTTTTCTTTTTTCAAAGTGGAAAAACACTTTGCATATAAAGCTAAGAATTTAGTTTTAGTATGATGTCTATTTTAGCAATCTAATCCATAAATCATTTTTATTTCAGATGAAATTATTATATAAAAAAATACTTCTGTAGAGACAGGTGCCTTGTAACAACAATAATACAAATAAATTAATTGCACATGCACTCATTACTTTTCACCCCTTCTCCCAGTGTTCACTCATACACTTGAGGCTGATGGTTTCTTTCTGGTCTGTTGGGTGCTTTTGCAAGTTTTCACCACCTTTCCCTGGGAGGAATATGGTGCTCAAGATAACGGTTTCTTCGTAGGCATACTGGGACCCACATGACGTCATTTTTGTATTTTTCCTAACACTGTTCCACCTTGCAGTTTCTTCATTGATCTACTGCTCCACATGGCATCCGTATTTATGTATATATTTATGTATATTTATGCATATATCCATATTTAGTATAAATGCTAGCTTTTTGGTATGTTAGATACTGCTATTTGTTTTCTCTGTTATCCTTAAACCCATTACCTAGGTTTGTCGCTCCAGATGTGCGTTTCTGTAACTCACTATGGGTGAGTTGTTATCATCCCACCCCTGCATTCCTCTATGCCACACCACATGCATCCACCTCTCAAAACTTCTGCTAACATATCAGACCAGTATTTCTCTATGCTACGTCATTACCCTATAAATACAACTATCTCATTCTGCACAGAAAAAGCATAGTATAAAATTACAATTGCATCACACAATGATGAAAAATACTAATTAGCTGTAAATACCTGATCAGAGGAAAAATTTTTACTACTGCCTACCCAGGCGAAATCAAAGCTGCAGGCGCGTGAAGAAAAGCTCTGACAAAGCAAACCTGACAAGCCTGAGTCCTAAGGGTCGTACAAACTCATTACAAAGCATGTGGCCTGTTACTAGCAACATCAATGCTGTATTACAAACTAGATAGATAGTTGCAATGTTTAAGGAGAAGTAAGTATTATGTAAGATGCACTAATTCTGGACTCATGAAGATAAAATTAAGCTTCATTAGTAGAAATGAAATTGAGATTTTAATTTCTTCATGTTTATAGCACATTAGTGAATTTTGTGCTTATGACTGCACCTGAGCTTTCTGTAGCTGTTCATCAGGCAGAAGCAATACTGGCCCTATCAAACTTGAAGTACCTGAGCTGTCTTTCGAATTTGCGAAGTGAATAAACAACCAAGACAGCTACTGTTTTGGACTGACTCTGCCATAACTATCTACTGAGAAGTCTTTGAGATGTCCATTCCTTAGATTTCTTTTTTTTTTTTTTTTTCTCCTCTTCTGTATACAGGAAGCTGTTATCTGTCAGGTTTTGAATCTAGCTGGTATAGCTTTCTTGAACTTTCTTGAAAGTGCTATACTTTTTAAGGTTCTTTTAAAGGTTTATATTTACAAGTTCAGTAAAGATGCCATGACAGGAGGTCAAAGTACAGATAAATGTAATGGTTTGTTCATTAGTGAGGTATGGAAAGAGTTTTCACATTAAAAAAAATCCATTTCTTTTTCTAATTGTCATGATTTAGCATGAGATCTTGTGCTATTTCGCCAAGTTCGTAAGCTGTTTTAGAGGCTTTGAGCAACACAGAGAGCAATATTCTGCCAAGGCTGCTGAAACTGACATGGAAGGTCCTGTCCAGCACCAAGCGCAATTTCTGTATTGAATTTCTTCTATACAGTTTCAGAGAAAATGGCTTAGCAGTTGTAGGATGCATCTATCGAAAGTGGCTACCATGGAAGGACAACAGGCATGATGTTGTGTTACTGTTGTCTGCAATTTTATTTCTCTTGTCACAGGTAACGAAATAAGCAATTATTGCATATATTAAGCATTACATTAACCAAAGAAATTCTGGCATAACCTGGTATAAATATGTCAGATAACAGACAATGTTCTAGCTCCAAACTCCTCTGGATATGCTTACAGTACAGTGTGTGGAGTGGGCTTCAGAACAGGCTTACAATAGATTAATTTTATCTTTTTTTTTTTTTTTTTTAATTGCCAAAGAAAAGCAGACTGGCATTAATCCCTGGCCCTGAGGTCATCTGGAAGAAATTTGTTGACTCACATGGACCCCCTAGAACAGATTTGTCTTGCAAAGATCTAATTGGAAGGAGGCAAACCAGAGCTATGGACCAAGGTAACAGTATAGCAGCATGGACAATAACACTGCACTATGATCGTGGGGGCCTATTTTTTGACCCCAGAAGCTAAGTAGACCAGCATGCCCTATAGACATAGACTTAAGTACCCTCCAGATGAAGCTAGACGCAGCTAGCTGTTTATTGCTAGTGACCGAATTGTGGCAGACATTATTTCAGAACACTCAGATTATGCTCATATTATGCACTTTGCCAACATTGAACAGTGTGAGTTTAAGAACTGTGTCCCTGCAGCAATGATATGGCCCTTTTCAGTTCCATGGAATAGGTATAGTCTTGCAGAGTTAATTGTTGTGGTTTTTCTCTACTCCTACGGAGGAACATAGATGCACTCTGAGACTCATGCACTTTTTATCAGCATCGTTGTTTGTTGAACTGTTTGTAGCTTAGGCTTAAAGCGTTCACATTATCCTTAGGAAAAGACAAGCTGATGGACTGCTGCATCTGACAGTCAGTTTTAACTGACCTAGTGGACTGCAAGAGTGAGCACCTGGTTACACCCTAAGAGTATGCTGAGAAGCTGCCTTCGAGAAAGGGATCAGAGCTCAACTCCATGCCCTAAACTGAGCACTGCGTTACAGATAAACAACACAGAAAGTAATCAAGCTTTGGTCTCACACCTGACTGGCAGTACAACAAGCTTTCTGTGTTTAATCTGTGCTTGACATAGCAAAGTTTTCGGCGGTGTCATTATAGCTATAAAGTGAAGCTGTGAGAAAGATACTCATTTCCTTCAAACAGATGAGTGATGATCGAGTTGTGGTCTCCCCACTTTCATGGATGTTTGTCTGCATCATAAAGTCACCATGTGGCTTTTCAGACATCTGGTAGCAGCTGATCACATTCAGGATAAGGGCAGCAGGACTCCTGTTTGGCCAGATTGCAGCACAACACTAAAACAACCATGAAGAATCTTGCGTTTTACCTGCTTCTCAGTTGAGTTTTATCAGCTTCCTCCTTTTAGGAGCATTCAAGTATTAAATGAAAACCACAGCCCATTTATGAATACATTGTTCCAGTTCTATGTATGCTGTACAATTAAAGAGCTATTACACCAGTAACTGATTACCCAAGATAACTGCAGCCAACCGTAAGGAAACACACAAAGCTGTATCCACCATTTGTTTAGTTATTTAAAAATAATAAAAAATAATAAAAACGTCCTACCAAGTCTAAGGGTGAAAAGAAGGTCAATTTTCAGTGGATTTTATTGATTAGATTTTGTTTACTGCTATGGGGCACCTCTTATGAAACATGCTATACAGGAAAAGAATTAAACCAAGCTAGAATGGCTCAGGGGCCTCCCAGGGCTTTTAAAGCAATGTTTTCAAATTATGTCTGGAAAGGGTAGCAGGGGATTTAGCGTACACCTGTAGGCTGTGGCAAAAGTCTAAAACAATGTAAGCAATCCAGTGAAAGTAATGAATTCTGCCTTCTGAACATACGTTAGCAACTGAACTTTTGATATATATGGATAATTTAAATATATGTGTGGCTATTTAAAATAAATAATAATAAAAAATAAACAATAGAAGCTGAATATACCTATTACCACACCAGATGATGATGAATAGCATTTCTGTTCGACACCAAAATATTTTTGATTGCTATATTGCTTATTGCATATCCTTGATTAAGCTAAACTGTCCCAAGCATTTAAACAGATAAAGGACTCTTCTTCTTTAGCCATGACATATTATGAATGGTTAATTTACTGGGACTCTGTAAGTGCTTTAGGATACTCTGGTTTAATGCCCAGTCCTAAAGAAATTCAAGATATTATTATTGACTGTTACCTAGTTAAGCAGTAAATGCATCTCTGATTATTTAGTATAAATAAATGATAGATTAGAAAAGTAGTTTTGTTCATTACAAAATCACAAGGCTGAATGCCAAAGGAGAGGTGTTTTCACTAAGTACTAAACTGTATTTCTGGAAAAAAAATATGTCACTCTCAGAATTGTAAGTAACTTTGGAAGTTAATCCTCTCAGATTCAAGAAGGCTTAAACAGATGTAACCATTTTCCATTAGTACTGAGAATTCTGCTGAAACTCTTTGGGTCTGGCATTTCTGTAATTCACCCACAGATATAGAAAATGACACTTACTGAATGTGCGAGTAATTCAGGGACCAGTTCAGCCCCCAGCTAAGCCAATGAAAGTTTTGCCATTACTTTTTGTAGAGCAGGATCAGGGATATTGTGTTTAGTGTGCCATAGGAATTAAAGCATGGTCTTAGCATTTCAATATAGGCTCCAGATGTGAAAGGCAATGTGCCAGTTCACTGCATTCTTCAGACCCACTTGCATGACTCTGAATATCTTTGTTCACTAGTGATTTCTGGTAAGACACTGAGAGCAGAAATGGATCTCTAATAAATAAATAAATAAGGCAGCAATGATACAAAATAGTCTCTCCCTATTTCTGGCAGTTTTAATTAAAGGAGGGCAAAACCTTTGTTTCCTTATGCCCTCAAAATTACTTCTAGGTGCATAAGACTGCTTGAAAATGTTGGAAAGTTCATGGGGAAGCTGAAATTTATGGAAAAGCCTGAACTTCATATATCATTACTGGGCTAAAACAACAACCGGCTGTACAGAAACATTCTGTTTTAACAGCAACGGGCTAAGGACATAGACAGGACAAGGCTTGTAAGTAAATGCAACTCTTTTATTACTCACCTAGAAGATCTAGAAAAATTAGACAAGTTTTGGGGTATACAAACCCTCCTTATAAACCTTGCCCTGTCCTTGCTATAAAGCATAATTCATCCAAAAGGACTCCAAAAATCTATACATAAATGTGAAGAAATTCTCTTACTGTCTAAGAGATTACTGAATACAATTTTAACCCTTTAAAGCTTCAGTTTTCTTTTACTCTTCTCTTGTTGCAAGTACTTCAACTCCTGTATCGTATTCTTTTAAAGCACCTGGCTGCCATAAATTCAGAAATTTTGCTCAGTCCTTGTTCGCAGTTAATGGAACTAACTAATAATAATAATAATAATAATGATAATAATAATAATAAGCAACAAAAAAAATCCATTAGAATTACTCAAAAACAAACAAAAAACTCAAACAAAAAATAACCTACATTCTTTTGTAATTTGTCTTGACACTTGACAGCAAACAGTCAAGATAAATGTCAAGATAATTGTCAAGATAAGATAATTCAAATCTTCAAAAACACAAATGAATGGAAAGGGAAACAGAAGCAGAAAACAAAACAAAACCAAAACAAAACAAAAAATAAAAGCAGTTTGTGCCAAACTATAGCAGGAAGCCAATGGTAGACAGCACGCTATGGAATAAAGTGCTTCACTTTACTAGTCTTCATTGCAGCTGAAATATGAGGAGTAGATATAAGGAAGTTTTAACCGATAATTTGAGGATTGTATTATAAAATAAAATGATGAGGGTTTTAGGATAAAAGTGATGAAGATGAAGGAGACTTTTCATAAGAGACACAACATGGGCTGATTACTAATGGTTTCCTGTGTTGAAAACATCCAAAGTAGTGTAGTGTTGTCTCACTGATTTCAATAATGTATGCTTGAAATTCACTTTTAAAGGTTAGACCTGGTTTTACAAGGTAAATTACCCTCCAGTAAAATAGATAATCTGTTATTCAGTTTATTACTCCTAATTTTTAGTATTACTCCTTTTAATATTACTCCTTTTTTTTTGAAAATTATGCTAAGATTAAAAAAAAAAACAAAAACAGATCAATGGAAAACAATCTGAGTACGATACTTAATTGCTGGTACGACAACCTAAAGGCTATTTGATTCAAATGGAAGAGTCAAACTTTGTACCTCTATAAAAATAAATGTATTTTTCAAAATGTTGGCATTAAAAGGCTTACAAAAATCAATACTATACACATTTTAGGAATATTACACATGAATGAAGTCCAAAGGTTGTAAGCTTCTTTTTGAAAACTAATTCCCACCATCCCAAATAAATCCAAATGGAAAAGAAGCAGTAGAACATGCTCAGTTCAATAAATCTTGAATATGGAAGAAAATGAACAATAATCTTTTTAAAGCTTTTAGTGGTCATGTCTCTCCACCAATCCCAAACATGTCAAACTCTCAAAATGTGTGATTGGAAAAAATTAAAAGGAGATGAAACACAGAAGCTATTTTGCAGGTGTGAAAAGATATTTTCAGAGATAAGACAAAAAACATTCTTCATTTTTGTGCTCTTTAAATAAACAACATATCTCCTACATTGAAGTGTTCCTTTTACTGTACTCTATTTGAAATGTGGCTATACATTTGTTCATTATATAATGTATTCTATACTCACCTATTCATATTATTGTCAAAGAGATCACAGCACTGCAACGTGACATTTTGTACAAAAAAGTTATTGGAGACAATAGTTGACATCTATTTTTTTATTACTTTTTTCACAGGAATGCAAAAAGAAGAGTTTAGCTGGGAATTAAGAGAATGAAGTGACTCACCCAAGATCACAGAATCACAGCAACTGTGACAATTCATTACATATTGTTTTGTAAGGTACCTGCAGTGAATACTTGTCCAGGACAGGACCAAACCATTAAATAGCTGTTACCTTACTACCCCACAGCTCTTGTAGATATAATGTGAAGTTAAAAATACGAATGTGCATATAGAAGTAACCACTACATATAGGCATGCAAAATCGTATATGGCTGTATTTATGCTTATTCTGCTTTAGTTTGGAATAAGGGCAGAATAACCACATGACAAATAAATGCTGTGAAATACACTATGCGTTTCGCATGTGCCTCATAAGCTGATGGAGAGCTATTTAAAGAATGTTCTAGAAATCTTAGATATTTCAGAAGAACAATTTTTCATTTCTTTTCACCTGTTAAGTCAGATGCCACAGTCTGTAAGCTCAGCTGACCATGCCTTGGAAGCAGTCATAAAAGTTTCTGATAATGTAAAATGATGACTATGTTTCTTAAAAAGTCAAGGCTTTAGCACAAGGATGACTGTATTCCTTAATAAATATACAGTGTGTGTGCTGTATGTGTATGGCGTATACACTGTCTATTTGCAGAATAAAGCCTGTTTTTAAAGTGTAATAGGCTAAACATATCAATTAATGAGCATTATTCTGTTCAGTCAAGATCATTACCTACTTTTATTTAAGGGTAAACCTGTTCGCCAGTTCTGCTTTGTAGTTCTCTCTCAGCAATACAGAGCAGTTCTGCTTGAAGAAATATATATGTTTTTGCCACTGTGTGTGTCTGTGAGCATATTACATAGGGATGCATATGCATATTTATAAACTTCTGGATACATATGTATGTATATTTTTGGATACATATATATAGATATGCATATTTTTATGCATATGTAACTCATTGTAAATATTTAGACATTCTAGATCTATAGTGAGAATAGTCTTTCAGAATATCTGAGGCTACTCAGTGATAGGTATAAAGCTTGCTATCGGTCTCAGTTTCTTATACACTGAGGCAGTGTCCATAACGCACACACTTGAAAAAAAGATGGTCTCAACACCCTTGTTAATAGTCTCAGCAAAAGAATCCAGACTTCAAATGAAATACAGACTGAATCCAGTCTGTTCAGCCTTAGGCCACTGAGACATGGGCCCAGGGCACTTGCCTGTCATGTATCCCTTTACACTTTGAAATCCCCACAGTAACGGACCATCTGCCCCAGTAATCAGATGGCCACACTTTAGAGCCACACACCTTGCTTATAAAGGGCAGTTCTAATTTACAACCATCGCTATTTTGGGAGCTACTCTGGGAACAAACCTCTGATGCTTTCAGGCCAGCCATCTGTCTCCATGCTTGCTAAGTTACCTCCAGGTTATACTCTTTCCTCTCCTCAAGCATATTATACTGACACACACTTTCACACAGAGGGAGGATCAAGTGAAAAAGCATTTGAACAGGTGAGATAGATTAAGAAAAAAAATTATACAGCATATGTTCACATTGTTTTCTAAGCACACGTAGTTTCAATGAGTGTGGGAGCTTTAGGCACTTCCAGGTCTGGTAGTTGCTTCTCCTTCTGGCTCTGATGTTTCCTGGGTGGAAAGCCCATACTCTAAGGTCTCTGCCATAGCCTGAAGGCAGCAGTGCTGCTCCCACTTGGCTTCCTGGAGCTTGAACATCCCTGTGCAGCTCTGGGCATTCCTGCCCACCCCATCACATCACCACAATGTAGTTCTCCAGAAGTTGTTCTCTTCCCATTCAAACCACAGCTGCAGTCACTACCTCAAGAGTGCTTTACCAGACAGGACCGGTCCCAGATGTACCAAACTTCATAGTGATTTATCTTGAAGATAAACTCAGTTTGCAGCAAGTTAACTGGTTCACAGAAGTGGAAACGTCAGATATATGCAAAACATTGGACCTGTGCTTCCTTGAGGAAACTCATCTGCAAAGTGCCCTAGCCATGACAGGCTGCTAGCTGCCCCGGCTGCCTTTACAGATGTTGGTACCAAACTCTCTGAGGCCCTGGAAATGATACTAGCACTCACACTTCTGGGAAGAAAAACAGGAATACTATAATAAAATTAGAAGTTTAAGAAACAGATACATAGTCTCTTATTTGCAAAGCAGCATGAAGGCATTTTTGCTGCTTTCCATCAGTGGATTGCTAGACCATGACTATTGCAAAACTAGCTCCAATACAATTTTTAGTTATGCTGAAAATCTGTCTGTCAGTCTCCAGAGTGGTACAGTTAACAAATTTCATGTGTGTTAAATTCACATTAGTATCATCTTCATAATGTAACAACCTAATAAAAAATAAATAAAAAAAAAGATTAGTCGAAAAGATATCTTTAAAAAATGATACAGTGAGTGGATTTAGCAGTCTGAATATTACTGTTAGAATGTTGTAGAAATAGAAGTCCACATAATCACATCTGCTCTGGGAGTATCATCTTTGTTTAAATAGCCACTAAATCTCTATAGAGAAATTTTATGAAATGTTACCCAGGCAACATAACATTTGTTTTGCATAAAATATGACAAGCCTTTTTCAGGAAATACCTAAATATTTATATTTATGTTATTATTCATTAAGTGCTTGAAATATTCAGATGTAGTTAGTTTTTGCTTCATGTAAACCTTGCATCATACAATTCCTGCATCTGTTTCGAATACCATATTCTTGATTATGTTGTTAGGAAATGAAGAAAAATGCATCAGAACAACTGCCTGTTTAGCATCAGGACTACATAATTTTCTTGAGAAACCTGTGGTGTAAGTAAGGCCTGAAGCATACATACCCTTTATGCTAACATTACTGCTTTAATTAGTGTGTGACATTCTAATGAAGTAATTACAGTAATATAATATGTCATGAAGACAAAAGTTTATATAATTCATTTTTGGATAAAGAAATAGACAGACATGCACTCTAGAAACAACAACACAGCTGGATATAGCTCTTAGATTTGCTACTCTCCTTCCAAATTCTACTTCATGCGTTTCGGTTGATATCACTCATGTTAACAATGCTCTGATTTACTTCTGTCTAAGTGAACTGGGTTAGCTAAGGCCTGCTATTTAAATTGTTCAGGCCTGTGGACGGACTCTTGAATCCAGCTCTACTATTAACAGATGTCATCAGGGAGCACATTCTCCTATTTTTCACCACTTCTCAGCCAGATTCAATTTAGGACTGGTAAAGTGCTCACTAAACCAACTTAACAAAAATTGAGTGAACTCATAACTTCTACTGAAAATTCTTGAGCTAATCTGACCAGGCAACACAGAGTCTTCCTTATTTTTGGCATCTACAGTTTAGAAGTCTATCTCTTTCCAAAACAAAATTTAATTTTCTTTAATAAAAGAGCATTTTTCTATTTTTATTTTGTTTTACTTTGAAAATGAGTTTAAAAAGACTTTTTAATTTAGTTTTCCCTCATTAAGTGTTCTAGAAAAATATGAAATTTTGTAGTAGAGATATTTAAGGCAAGTGGGAACTTAGAATAAGTATACTCCTTAATACAATAAACAATATTCCATAGTTATGAAAAACTGTATTCAGTTATAATTAAATGAGTAGAAGAGTACTGGTTTTTAGTTTGGAACTAAATAAAAATCATGTGACAGCTTTAAAATGGCTTTTAGAATGGCTTTATTTTAGAATTAAAAACTTGAGAATTAAAAAAGTTGTGCATGTGTTTGTGTGTGTGTGTGTGAAATATTGATGTGATTTAAACCTCAAACTTCTTTTGAATGCCATCATATAATTTGCAGAAGTGTCATTTTTTGGGGCTCAGTGAGATAGGAATGAGACTTCTCTAATCTACTTTTACTAGATCACATTCTGTTTAAGACTTTTTGTGGTGCTTGAATATTTATTTTCCAGTATTCAGGAAACTTGAATTGGAAGTGCCAAAATATTACAAAATTGATAGTTCTTCAGGGATTTTGGCTTGAAAGGGCAAAATAGAAAATCTCCAAAAACTTGTGTGCATGCATTTTCCTGGTCTAAGAATTCGGGTAATTCAGATACATCTGATATTATACTTAAAAATATATATTTTTAAAACATAAAATGCAGTATTATTACAGTACAGAAGTCTAAGCTAGAGCAACATTTTGAAAGAAATATTCCTGACTATCACACTGCTACTCGTTATTAGAGTATCTCGACAATAATATACATTAGTTTGGTTCATCTTGTTCTAGTCTGGCCTCACCTCTTATTGGCTGCCTGGATTGAGGTCCAGATATATTTTTCATATTAAAACAAAATTCTTATTGCCTATATGTCATCAGAGCATATACACAGTGAAAGGAAAATCTGCTTAATCCCAAATGCTAACATCTACTTATAACAAATAACTAAAACAAATATATAGGTCTGATATATCACTCAGGGTTAGATAAGGAGAATTCATTTATGCCAAATCTTTACTAATTTCAGTAATATAAATGTCAGTAGAAATGTACACATCGCTATTTTATGGAGCCATTCTGCACTGCAGCTATGATCTCTTCTCTTCTCTTCTCTTCTCTTCTCTTCTCTTCTCTTCTCTTCTCTTCTCTTCTCTTCTCTTCTCTTCTCTTCTCTTCTCTTCTCTTCTCTTCTCTTTTTTCTTGCTTTCAAGCAGATGTATAGAATTCACTTGTCTAATATATGGGCAGATTGAGAAAGATTTTTTAGCTAGAGAGCATTAGAGTAGCTCCATCAATGGAACTATACTGAAGTACACAGCTGATCCTCTATGATCATCTATGAGCATGATTTGTATTTAGTAGAACATGTAGAAGTTATTTTTCAGCATACCAAAAGGTGATATTTTGTTTCCTATATTTACATACTACACACACACACATATATACAGATATACATTTCATCTATATACCAAAATAAGAGATTGAATGCTTATTCTATAAGGGTTATACTAGACATAAATATATATATATATAATGCATATGGAAGTTTCTTTTGATTTCCCCTCCCCCTTTTTTTCATTATGTCGCTGCAAATGCTCTTACATACAAGAACACATCAACCAATATGCATTGTGCAGTTCCAGCACCATGTATATATTAGCAATCTACATACAAATATTAACATCTTCTATGATACATAATTGTAATGCAAGCATTTGTCCCTGAATCTTAAACTCTTGTTGTCATATTCTGTATTGAAAAAGCTGGAAAGCTGCAGTTTGTGATAAGCAATATGCTATGGCATATGTGTGAAGAACCTATTAATTGAAAAAAAAATGTTTTTTTTTCTTTTTTATGAATTACAGTTTTGCCAGCCTTCAAGGTCTGAACCAGTGATTTGCTACCCTCAAATCCTAGATCAGTTTTAAGATCAGATATGTCAATTAATAAATGCTGGAGTATAATCTGCTCTTCTTTATTTGAATCCTAAATTCGAGTTACCATGCTTTCCGCTCTAAAAACAGAAAAACAGCATTCTTTTATGAATTTTTAAGAGAATGCTGAAGTGCAGTTTTTATGGGGCTGTAACTACAAAGCCAAATTTAAGCAAACACAGAAAAAATCTACTCCACTCTAAAAGTTGGCCAGATCTAACCATATATTCAGTCAAGGGAACAGAAAAAGTCAAATACATACTTATGTACCAAATTGCAATGTTACCGACATCTTTCTCTCTGATGGAACAAGTGGTTGAATGACCCTTAAAGTGCAAAATTAATTGCCCATTAGAGGAAACTAACAACACAATAGTCAAGAAGACTAATCTTGCCAACAGTTTCAGGTTTATTTGCTCTATGTTATCTATCGACTTCATTACTTTAAGTTTTTTTTTTTTTTCTCTTCCACTCCTGGGAAAGCCCAAATGTTCCTTTTTTTTATGCAGTTCCTGCAAAAAGGAATATTAGTTGTTTAATACAGACTGAGTCTCGACTGAGCATGTAACCTGTGATTTTCTGAGTTTTGCAACTTAGCTGAATTCCACTGAGAATATGGATGGCAAAAAGGGTATTCCAGATAGCAGGGCAAACAAGCTGCCAAGTTTAAAATTGTTTCTCCAAGGCATGGACATGCTACAGCTTTCTGCCAAATGACTGTATGATTAACATGAGGAAAACAATGTGTTTTTTTTCTCCAGACTCATCCTGAAATTTATCCCTCTCTGTCTGTCAAAAACAAACCCAAGCAACTGAAAACACTCTGAGATAGAAAAATAGGATACATTTCAGGAAAAAAATAGCCTTAATTTTTTGGCAAAATTTTATAGAAAGTTACAAAAATAAAGGCTTACAAATTCTGAAACAATGTAGATATTGATTAATTCAGTACACAGTAAAGCCAGCCTTGACTAAATCTCTGCTTCATTACAAAAACAAAACCACCAACCACAAAAAAAGAAAAAGAAAAAGAAAAGGAAAAAGAAAAAGAAAAAGAAAAAGAAAAGGAAAAAGAAAAAGAAAAAGAAAAAGAAAAAGAAAAAGAAAAAGAAAAAGAAAAAGAAAAAGAAAAAGAAAAAGAAAAAGAAAAAGAAAGAAAAAGAAAAAGAAAAAGAAAAAGAAAAAGAAAAAGAAAAAGAAAAAGAAAAAGAAAAAGAAAAAGAAAAAGAAAACCCTCTTTTATCAAATTTTCAAGGACATAAGGAAAACAATGGACCATAAATTTTTGGAGTTTGTAACTAATATTCTTTACCTCACTCTCGTGATCTACTTTCCATAAGCTGGATTCTGAATATTTGAACTTTTAGGTCTCTGAAAAACCTAGTTAAAAGTTCCTTTATTTTTAGCAACAATTTTAGGAATATTTCATTGGGATATATAATGAATCTTACTGACTGCTTATCTGTCTTCTACTTTATTCTTCTACTTTATTCATAAAAGTTTTTGAACATGCCAAAAGCTCAGCACAAAAATATTGCTCTAGTTTGCCTCTTCTTCCTATGGATCACTTATCCTTGTGTACCTACTCCGTACCTACTGTGGGAGCAGCAGAGCCCTGAGCATCAGCCTGGGAGGAAAGGGGTGGTGTCTGGCAGCACGATGAACCGAAACACTCCAGAAAGTCCATCCCTTCACTTCTATTTATAGTTCAAAGGAGAAGAATCTGCCCCTTCAATTTGATCTCAAGAATTCATTCAGAATCTATCACCACTTTGAGATATCCATTCATCTGAACTGTAAATTAAGGTATATCTGTAGGAAAAACTGAACTGGACATTGGAGAAAATACTGATTTGAGCTAGTCCCAGAACCTGTAGTAGGATTCCTCCCATACCATAGCACTTCACTTTACACCGCCGAGCTAAATACCAGAGACAGCACTAATCAGGTCAGACACTGCACTAAAGGTGTGGAAGTTATATTTCTTAAGCACATGGACTGCATCTTATGAGACAGGAAAGCGCAATGCATCATATTTTATCAAAATCATTAGCTAGTTGATTACTTATAAGGTTATCAGTGTTTGGGAGAATCTGCCACCTCTACAGTGCTTCTGAAAGTGCAGCTCTAAGGAGTAGGGAGAGGGTTAAAGTTAAAAAAAATGAAGCCCTATGAGTTATTAGTAGCAACAGATATCAGTTGCTTATAACTACAAATATTGCAAGTGTCTAGGATGCATCCTCTGTCAGTAACTCATGTTGGTAAGGGAGATACTGTATTGATACCATAAGGCAAGATTAGAATTACACACTTTGAGATAATCCTCAACACAGTACAATTTTTTTATAACTACTATTCCAAATTTATAAACCACTTAAAAAAGAATCAATATATCACATAAACTATACCTGAAAAGTGAGGCAGCTACAACCTAAAATGTCTCTATAGGCCTGTTCTGTCCCCATCATTCTTCTTAAAGTCTCTCTTTAACAATTCTTTTTTTCTTTTTACAAAAGCTCAAGCCAAGCTCATTGTTTATTTTCTGAAATGTTACCTTTCACAATGGCAACTACTATATTGTTATTCCTCCTTCTCTCCAACATTTGGTTTATTTCTATTCATATGTCTATCTTATTAATTAATTTTTAAATCATTTGAGGTGCACATTTTATTTTGTTTTATTTTATATATTTTATTGGCTTGTCTAAGAGCTCTCCCAAATGTATGCTAGTCCAGAATTAGAACTCTTACTGTCTATGGTAATACTTTTAATAATAGCAATCTGTTTCTTAGGTAG
Source organism: Tinamus guttatus (assembly GCF_059628265.1). Taxonomy (NCBI): domain Eukaryota; kingdom Metazoa; phylum Chordata; class Aves; order Tinamiformes; family Tinamidae; genus Tinamus; species Tinamus guttatus. Next base: position 447,625 of record NW_028289020.1, on the reverse strand, counting down.
AGATAATAATAGTATCTGTTCAATCAACTCTGATTTACAAAAAACAACTTCAGGCTTGAAACTAATGATTATGCTCTTATTAGTAGTAGGAGCAGGACACAAACAAGTTCAGGACACTACAGAAAGAGAATAAAGAACTAGCACTCTCCCATCAACTGCTCCTAGTAGGCAGGTTGAACAAACACATATTCAGATAAGAAAGAGAGCTGTGCCCTGCTGGTAATCCTTTACGCCAGAGAATAGGCCTATTTTATTTAATTTATTGCCAGGTGCCAATCAATCTCTGGGTATTCATAGAAACTCTGTCTGTAGTACTGCACCGTACTGGAGATAATTCAGACAAAAATACAGCAGACTTCTTATATCTAACCCAACCAGATACACTGTTGAGGTCGTTAAATTCTGATATGCAGTTTTCTTGGGACTAAACAACCATAAGCAGAGTGTTCCCCACTACCCACTCACACTCTTTCCACATGGAAACCTCAGGAAGTCAATGTTCATCAATGTCTAGTGGTAAACTGCACAACTAGTAGCATACTAGTTAATTATATTTATAGGACATTCAGTCTAAGTTTCTGGTTTAAACTGTAAGGAAGTCTCAGAACTGGCTGAGTGAAACCTTGTAAAAATCAGCTGTATGTTTTCCAGCTTTCCAAACACTTGATAGATTAAAAAAAAAAAAAAAAAATCCTTTGATCTTTAAAACTTGCCAAATAGTAATTAGGCAGCATTTGCAATCCTAATTGAACAGAAATGGAGGCTGTGATACTTTTGCAAGAAGGAAATAATCAAAGGAATCAAAGGAAATAATAATAATAACCCTAGAAGAATTACAGCTAAGCTACACAGTTTTGTTTCCAACTAATTTTCAGTCAGATTAGCATTGAATGTTCTCCCTAACCTCGCCTTTAGTGGAAGGGTATAGAAAGTAACTTAAGCAAAATTTCTCTGTTCAGGCCAGTTATAATTTCTTTTTTAGGCCAACACTTGAAAGTTTCTAATTATATTTCCATTATTCCACACTATATTTATGTAAATCATGCTGTACAATATGTAAATAGAAGCACCATGTGTGTTTCATATTTTCTCTTTGATTGTGATTGATAGTCCTAATCCATACCTTTGGGAAACAATGCCTTTAGCATTATCCAGAACTAAAGTTTTACAGACTGCAAGAAACCAAATCATTGGCAATTTATTCCTAGAAGAGTTGCCATAAAACAAAACAAAGCTTTTCGAATGTTTTCCCCCTGTCTTTTTGCTGCCAGATGACTGTATGGATATGTGTGAATATATTGTTTTCATTTCTGTGTAGTGTAACCCACATGAGAGTTCATAAAACACGTGCATGTTCCTGGTGATTCGGCATACTCAGTAAATGGCAGAAATATATTAAGTTTGCACATCCCTAGTAGAACTATTATGGAATAAGAAACAATGACCCGTACAAGAAGTCAGAACTCAACAGGGATATAAAGCAGATTGATCACAGTAAAAGAAACCTTCCAGAAAAAAATAGTGCAGTATTCAACTTTCGGAGGTCTCTAGGCAGCTGTCTAGGTGGTGGTAACTGCAACCACAGCTATATTATTCCTATTACTATTGCTATTATATAAATAGATATTAAAATAAACTTTGTGACAGAGCATTTTCTTATGGGCAGTGAGAGTTAAAACAAACTTTCTCCAAATATCTACTACTAGCTGGACAAATACCAAATTTTGTGATGTAAGCTGTACTTGAGAGCTTCTGATCTATGTTAAGGTTAAGGGCAGATATATGGGATTTAAGCAGGATCTGAAGCCAAGAAGGAAACTTTAGGTATGTTAATAAAAGTTTGCCTTCCCCAACTCTCTCCCAGTAGCTGAATAATAGTCTTTGCCATACTACAACATAGATTCTTTTCTATTTATCTTAAGTAGATAAATGAGTTAGAAGCACAGTTGTCCTAAATCCCACAGAAAATGCTTAAAAAGTCAAAAGTGGAATTAAGAAAATTTTGGAACTACCTAAATTTGCCTATTCATTGTATAGGTGAAAATAATCTCTTAATTTGAATGATGCTATCAGGTGCCTAAAATTAGGTGACATTAATTTAGGCTCTAATAGTGCTTTGACTCATTTCAGCTGAGATCTGAGAAACAAATCAACATCAGAAACTTGTCTCACTTTATCATCCACTCATGTATGTATTGTCTTCATACAAAATGCAATCTCTTCCTATGAGACAGATCGTTTCTTTAATCTCCTATTTCTTTGTCCCATGCTCAGTTCTACAGGGTAGCACTTACAATATGTAAAAATAAAATAAAATAATAAAGCGACATTCCCTTCTTTACCTACTAACTTTACTTTTATTGATTCTTTCTAGGCTTCTACAGGTACCTATGTAATAGGAAACATTAGCTGCAGGGATGTAGGTGTGTATTAGATCAGCTGAATCTCAGTCTGTGAAGTCTAATGCTAGACTGTTAGACTTCACAGAAACTTCACTGAGTAGCACTAGTTTGTGAAGGTGCTAAATTCTAAGCAGTCCCTAGTGAATTTGGTGAGTAATGTTTGATAGTGTTGTCACAGAAGTCACTCAAATATGACATAAATGTTTTAACACCACAGAGAGTATCTGCCCTACTGGGTAGGAGGGAGGAAGAAGGAAGTGGTCCTGGACTGAGTTAAATACTGAAGAACTAGTATAAAGGTGTTCTGCAGTATACGTTGTCCAAATTTCTGTCTATCATTGTCCCCTCTGTTTAAGTACGTTAAATTAGTTGTCAATAGTAATTTCAAGAACTTAATAGGATCCTGATGTTTAATCACTATTTTGGTTTATAGGATTTTGTGAAATCTTGAGATAAAAATGCTCAACCCATCAGCATTCTAATAAATAATTCATTGCCATTTTCAAATTTCTTCAAGAAGGAATAAATATCATTACATCATTTGACAAGCAAGGTAAAATGACTGGCTGAGCAGCAACTAATGAGTGAGAATTCAGCGTCTTTCTAAACAAACTTTGTAGATGAGTGCAAGTAGGTCTTGGGCCACATCTGCCCCTTTCACCATCTTTGAAATTTTATGACCCTTCTAATGCCTTGTCAACTAATCTGGAAGATATGGGACAGTGTGGGGCTTAAGGAGCAATCAATCAAAGGAGTGAATTGCTCAGGAGTTGGAAAGTGTGTCCCAAACCATTTAGCAGTTGCTATGCTATCATACAATAGGTTGTAACATCATTTGCCAGACCTGCGGAAAGTAATGAGGAACACTGATCTTAATTGTTCATTCTTGTGAATGAAGACAGTGTGAATTATTGGCTCTATTTTGCCATTCAGTTTGCTGATTCTTTTTCTCCATGTCAAACTCAGTGTGAAATGATTAGCAGACATATATAAGGCCATCTATAAACCCCTTTTAAGATTTGTACATCACAAGAGATTACCATAGGAAAGCCTGTATCTTGAGAGGTGAAATTCTGTCATATGCACAGTATATTTCATGCAATTTTGCGTTTCCACCACAAACAGAATGAACAGGAAGAATGAACAGTTTCTAGTGGCCCTAGAGTTTATATGGTTATAATATTACAACTGCACCTGCCTTGAGAAGAATTTTGCTTTCTGGATACTCAGTGTTAGTTCTCTCTAATTCACACAGGAAGGCAGAAGACAGCTGATAGCCAAAGTGGCATCCAGAATATTATGAATAATAATTGACTTAGTTTTATTACTGTTGCATATAGGACTCAAGGATGGTATAAAAATTAATTGATCAGTAGGTTAGCTGATTTTTGATTAAGACCCTTCAAAAAGGCACAACCTTGAGTGGTACCTGTTATCATGTTTACAGAAATAAACCAAATTACCAGAAAGAAACCACCACAAAATCAGAGAGATCCAAATCAAAGCCTTGAGATACCAGATATAGTGCAAAGAAGAAATACAACCAGTCTAATTGTGTTAATCTGTTATCTCTCTGTAAATCTTTGCTAATAATACTGCAAATAGCATAAAAGTGGGGAGAGAGAGAGAAGAGAAAAAGAAATATGAAATGTTTTTCTATTTATAGGTTTGCATGCATGTATGTATGTATATATCCTTCAGATGAGAATATTCTTTGTCAGCATCAGGTGTAAGAATTCCATTTTACTATTGATGATGAAATGTGACAAGCTCTTAATGGCTGCCTTTGAATTTTACGATTGAGAGACACATACCTTTCCCTACATTGACATAGAAAGCCTCTTATTCCCATTTAAGCAAGAATCAATTCCATCTTTCCCAGCTTGCAATGATATGCTGTACCATTTTACTGACTATTAAATCTTCCATATCAGCTCACTGAGTTATAAAACATTTGACAGGAGACAGCTCTCAACTTTTATTTCTCTTTATTTTTCTCTTTCTAATCTTACAACAGTGCACTTAAAAAACATCTCTTTGATTTTTTTTTTCCTCTGTGTGATATGAATTCATAGATAGGGTCTTATTTCCTTTTCTTAGTATTTCTAAAAAAAAAAGCATCTGTGCTGATTGATCCTTTTTTTCACCTTTTTTCAAGGAGATAAATATAAAAGACTGAAACTTCTGTAAGAATGCAAGTAATCCAAAGAGAGTTTTTAAATGTTTCAAAAGTAGATTAACCATTGCTAAGAGTGGCACAGAAAAGATGGATCAAAGATGATTAATTCTTTCTATCCTAAAATGTATGTGATATTGTCAAACATTTAATAAAACACTCAGCTTTTTATTTTCAATTAAGTGATGTTTGATCTATTTTTAATACTACTACAGATAACTCATTTCCAGCTTAAAAGCCTTACAGTATTTTCTGTCCATTCAGAATGCTGTTTTTAGCCTCATAATTTTGGAAAACAAACAAGTATATAGATTATACATATATAAACAAACTATAGATACCCAGGTATCTAGATATGTAGAATGTATCTAAAGAATATATATATTATTGTTTTATTCCTCCAATATTTTTAAATGCATGTAGATGTAAAAATAGGCTGTTAGATCAATTAGGTCTGCCTGACCGAAAACTATTTTCATTCTGTTTTGTGTATATGTCTGCAATTTAGAAATATTTAAAATATTTTTTTGTTGTTGTTGTTGTTTCTGTTGATAGAAAATGAAAACATCAACATAAAAGAAATTGAAGAAATGACAGCTGGGCAGAGTGATTCCAAAGACATGGCCTAAGTCAATTCACCAATATTTTTGGACAAATCTAATATAATCAAATGCAGATTCAAAATGTCCATGTGTTGGTTAGATATTTACTTGCCTGTATGAATGTTTATTTCTATAACAGTCTCAAATAGAATCAGAAATAAATGTAATGTTTGAAGAATTAGTCAAACTGAAAAAAAAATATTGATATGTTTTAGAATCTCTAAGTGATAACATTAAAAGTAAAAATATAGATAAGATATTCTGGAATTTTTATTTACAATGTTAATAGATTAGGACAATATACTTTTTAAATAAATTTGGAATTTATTGAATTTCTATTTAGGATAAGCTATTCTAGCTTGTGTAATACACTGCTTTAAAACACATAAGAATAAAACTCATAAATGGAGTCCAACTAACATCACCATGACCGGAATGTCACCATGGATGGCTTTAGGCTTTTTAGGAATGAAAGGCCAGGAAGGTGAAGTGGTGCAGTTGCTCTTTATGTGAGAAAGCAACTGGAATGTATGGATCTCAGCATACAGGAGGATGCATTGCAGGTTGAGAGCCTGTGGATGAGGATTAAAGGGCAGGCCAACAGGGGTGACACTGTCATGGGAGTTTACTACAGGCCTCCTGACCAGGAAGAGGAAGTGGAGGAGGCCTTCTACAGGCAGCTGCAAGAAGCTTCACGATCACAGGCCTTGGTCCTTATGGGGGACTTCAGCCACCCTAATGTCTGCTGGGATAATCACACAGCTAGGAGCGACAGCCCAGGAGGTTCCTGCCGAACATTGCAGATTACTTCTTGATGCAGGTGGTTGATGAGCCAATCAGGAGAGGGGTGCTGCTAGACCTGATACAAACAGAGATGGTCTAGTGGGAAATGTGAGGATTGGGGGCAGTCTTGGCTGCAGTGACCACGAGGTGTGGGGATTCACGATCCTGCGGGAGGAAGCTGGGAAAGAAGTAGGATTGCAGCACTGGACTTCAAGAGAGCTAACTTTGACCTCTTCAGGGAGCTTCTTGGAGGAATCCCCTGGGCCAGGGTCCAAAAAAGAAGGAGAGTCCAGGAGAGTTGGCTAATATTCAAACAGCTCTTTCTCCGAGCTCAGGATCAATGCATTCCTATAAACAAGAAGTCTAGCAAGGCGGGCAGGAGACCTGCTTGGATAGGCAAGTAGCTGCTGGGTAAACTTAATGAAGAAAAGAGTGCATACGCAATGTGGGCCAGGCCACATGAGAAGAATGTAGGAACATTGTCAGAGAATGCAAGGATGCAACAAGGAAGGCCAAGGCCTGTTTGGAATTAGAGTGAGCGAGAGATGTCAAAGGCAACAGGAAGTGCTTCTATCAATCAACATCAAGAGGGAGACTAGGGAAAATGTTAGCTGCTGAATGGGGAGGGTGCCTTTCTGGCGGAGGATGCAGAGAAGGCAGAGTTACTAAATGCCTTCTTTGCTTCTGTCTTTACTGCTAAGGCTAGTCCCCGTGAACTACAAGACAGACACGAGAGACAAGACAGAGAACCAGGAGAGAGGAGGACTTTCCGGTGGTCGAGGAGGATTGGGTTAGGGATTACTTAGGCAAACTGAACACCCATAAATCTGTGGGCCCAGATGGGATGCACCCAAGAGTGCTGAGGGAACTGGCGGGGGTTATTGCTCAACCACTCCCCATCATCTTCAAGAGGTCATAGAGAGCAGGGGAGGTGCCTGAGGACTGGAAGAAAGCCCACGTCACTCCAGTCTTCAGAAAGGGCAAGGGGGAGGAGCTGGGAAACTACAGGACGGTAAGCTTCAGTCTCACCTTTGTCCCCAGAAATGTGATGGAGCAGCTAGAGACCAACTCCAGGCATGTCAAGGAAAACAAGATGATCAAGAGTAGTCAGCATGGATTCACCAAGGGGAAGTCATGTTTAACCAACCTGATAGCCTTCTGCAATGGGATGACAGGATGGATGATGGGAGAGCCATGGATGTTGTCTACCTTGACTTCAGCAAGGCTTTTGACAGTCTCCCATAACATACTCATGGGGAAGCTCAGGAAGTGTGGACTGGACAAGTGGACAGTGAGGTGGGTTAAGGACTGGCTGAATGGCAGAGCTCAGAGAGTGGTGATAAATGGGGCTGTGTCTAGTTGGAGGCCTGTGGGCGGTAGTGTCCCCCGGGGATCAAGTACTGGGCCCAGTGCTGGTCAGCTTGTTCATCAGTGACTTGGAAGAGGGCACAGAGCACACCCTCAGCAAGTTAGTAGACAATACCGATCTGGCTGGAGTGGCTGACACTCCTGAGGGCTGTGCTGCCATTCAGAGAGACCCAAACAGGATGGAGAGTTGGGCAGAGAAGAATCTCATGAGGTTCAACAAGGACAAGTGCAGGGTCCTGCACCTGGGGAGGAATAACCCCAGGCACCAATACAGATTAGGGGTTGACCTGCTGGCAAGCAGCTCCACAGAGAGGGATTTGGGAGTCCTGACTGACAACAAGTTAACCATGAGTCAGCAATGTTACTTCATGGCCAAGAAGGCCAATGGGATTCTGGCCTGCATCAGCAGGAGTGTTGCCAGCAGGGTGAGGGAGGTGATCCTCCCCGTCTCCTTAGCGCCGTTGGGGCTGCACCCAGAGTATTGTGTGCGGCTCTGGGCTCCCTAGTAAAAGAGGGATGTGGAACTTCTAAAGAGGGTCCAGCATAGAGCAACTAAGATGATTACGGGAAGAGAGCATCTATCGTATGAGGAAAGACTAGGCAAGCTGGGCTTGTTTAGCCTGGAGAAGAGAAGACTTGAGAGGAAATTTGATGAATATATATAAATACCTGAGGGGAGAATGTAAAGACAATGGGGCTAAACTCTTCTCCGTGGTGAGAAGGACAGAACAAGGGGTAATGGGTACAAATTGAAACACAGGAAGTTACTTCTTCTTGTGAGGAAGAATTTCTTTCCTGTGAGGGTGACAGAGCCCTGCAACAGGCTGCCCAGAGAGGTTGTGGAGTCTCCTTCTCTGGAGATCTTCAAAACCTGCCTGGATGCCACCCTGTGCCGTGTGCTCTAGGTGTCCCTGCTTGAGCAGGCGGGTTGGACTAGGTGATCTCTAGAGGTCCCTTTGAAGGTGAACCATTTTGTGGTTTTCCAATTCTGTGAAGTGCCATTTGCATTGCAAAGTTTTTAAGATACCTTTAAATATAAATTTAATATAAATTTAATATAATATTATGTAAAATATAAATTAAATATAAAATTATAAATAAACTTAAATATAGAGTGTTCATCACGTGAGAATTCAAATTACAGCATAATTTTCATGCTTATCCTTGATATTCACCATGTCATTTAAAAATCATTCTACAACACAGTTGGTTCTTCAGGGCATGTAAGGGCTGAAATCAGGAGTTCATTAAGAATTTGGGTTGACTTCAAAACTTAACTAAAGAAAATAACTCTTCTTGGTTTTTATTTTCAGGTCTTCTCCCTAGCACGCACATGTTCCTTCACCTGCAAACACACGGACACATACATGCATATGTACAAGTATGCAAACACATATGTCGTGCACAGATAGTAATGGATTAATCTCCAAAGGAAGAAAAATTGTGGCATTTAATTTCCATCTAATAGATTTTTTTTAATCCACTGAAATTGGATTTTCCTTTGTGGTAAGTACTAATATTAGCAGTATTAAAACCAGACAGAAAGAAAAATTACCAGACAATATCTTTAAAATATTACATTCAAATGTAATAGTAAAAAAGTTACTGGAAACAATAAAGTTTAGGGCTGATCAAAGTGCTGAATTTGGCTTTTGCTTCCTTAGGAAACTGAAGAGAAATTAAAGCCCTATCAAAATGTAGATAGAGTTGAAATGCACACTATCGAAACTGTACTGAGTAAAGTAGAAAATAAACTATAGCAATATTGAAAGAAACTGGTCTTGAAACTCAAAAGTGTATAAGAAGTTACTTGTTTTTAAGCTAAGAAATGGACCTAGAAAATATATAGAAAATAAATGCTGCAGCAGGTAATCAAGCAATCTGGGGATTATAAGGGAAAAATATGTGTGTTAAGGAAAAGTTAAACCCAAATGGATTATAACATCAGATAAATCTCAGCTGAGAGTCTAGTGGCATTTTTCACTCATCCAAAGCTGGATCCATTCACTGATCCAGCTTTATCCAGAAACTGTTTACTTTAAGTGTACATGAAATTTACAATTTCTAATTATTAAGCTATTGAGGCATGTCCCTCTAAAAGCTTATTCTCAAATTTGCTTTCGGTAGCAAGTTCACACATAAAAAAATCCAATAACAAACAAAACAAGAGCTATGGGCTATCCTTATTGTTTAAAATCAGAATTCCTTCCAAAACCAGGCAAATATTTTCACACTCGCTATTCTGAATGAGAGATACAAGATCAGAACAACAATTCTTTTAACATTATTGTGGGAAAGAACTTGAATATGCTATTCTTTACCATTTTTCTGTTATCCTGAAAGTGCATGGTTTACATATTAATTAATTAAATATTGATGATGTATATGAACTCGTGGTACCATATTCCATCAACTTAAGGTAGTGTTCCTGTCACTTATACCAAAGTGACAGTCATAATAGTATCCAGCACACATATGTATGCAAAATTACAAAGTCAGAGCAACCACCTTTATAAAGTTTCCAGTCTATTTAAAATTTTAATTCAACTTTTCGTTCCACTCATTCAAAACACATTCCAGTCCTACCAAGTAAATCCATCATACTTTTCTCCCACTATGTCATTAGAAAAAAGGAACAAACATTTTCTGTGCCAAAACTCTTTTCCTTGTTTGACATTTTTTTTCCTCAGTCGGTCTCCATGTTACTATCCCAAATTATTTCCTTATTAATTCTATTAAATTACAAATACACAAAGGGTTCTTCCCCCTAGATAATGGAATTTTTAAGCTTCACCATTATTCTTTTCACTGGAGCATGGCTCAATGCAAACGAACAAAAAACAATAACAACAACAAAAAAATAAATTACTGATGCCATTATTTTCACACCTAAATTCTTCTTGGAGACCTTTCTTGAGTACCACCAATTTGGAACAACAAGTTTTTAGCTGGCTGAATGCAATGAGAGTACAGACTGTGTTATGGCTGAAGATACAGAAATAAGATCATTAGCATATAGATGCAATAAATTTTACATCAAGGGCAAATCAGCTTTCAGATGGCTGTTTTACCCTGTTAAAACATTCTCCCCAGGATCCAGATTACTCAATATTCTTGACACTTAATCAAGGTTGGCCAGCAACAGAGAGCAAGACTAAGTGAAATATGTGTCCCAGCAATATTTTAACTTAACACTACCTTCTGCTACCTTCAACTTTTCAATCTCTCACTATTTCCAAGTTGCAGGCAGTATTTGATCACTTTTAGCTATTTCCATATCCTATTTTTTTTAAAATGGTTTCATAGTAAATTAAATACAGTATAGTATTAAGTCAAACCGTAATATCAAAGAAACTAACACAACCTGTCAAGAAATGGTAATTTGTAAAAACAAAGTAAAAGAATTTCTCATGCATCATTGTGTGGAAATAAATCCTTTAAAAAATAAATAAAAAAATGAAGAACAGATAAGAATTTCACAGTACAAAGTAAAAGACAATCTGATTGCTACCATATAGGAAATGTCAGATCATAGCAGAAAACAGAAATCAAGCTAAAGGTTCATTGAGAAACATGTTCAAGCTTTGCCTAGAATTAATGCTGCACAGAGACATTATTCATATTGATTTTTCTTTACTATACAATGAATAAAATCTGTGCAGTACCATGGGCTTATCATTCTGGGACTTCCGAGAGGGTCATATGACGATGTTTACACAGTAAAGAGTTGTTTAAAGAAGATAACAGTTCCCTGCATCAATGTTGTTATCACTTTGTTCATGTGTGATTAATTAACCCAAGCTATTCTGTTTCTAATTCTAAAACCACTGTTGGTGTTGCCCGTAGGATTTCTATATCAAGTCTGAAATACAGGCACACAAGATAGTTTTTTTTAAAAAAAGAAAATCTCTTCTACTACATTCAGCAACAATTCAGCAACCCTTCATTAATTCCATCACTGTCACTGTTAAAAAAAATTCATGCCTGTTTATGGAAATCTCTCTCTTACTGTCCTTCCTCTAGGTTCTCACTGAAGTCCAAGTCTTGCCTGCATAATGTATGTCTGAACTATAGACCTGAGCATCTTTTCTTTCTCCTGATTTCCTTCTTTCCACTTAAGAAAAATGCAAGAGAAAAAAGAGGCCTTGACCATCATTGCTTTCACAGATCAGTATTCTGGTTCAAAAGGCTTGATGGTGATAGCAATAGCTAATCAAACAAGGCTGTGAGGAGGTTAATTTTCTGTTGTGTTAACAATTGTTTGGTCCTACAGAAGGAAATAAAGTTGTGAACAATGGAAGAGAGGTGACTCCGTCGCTATTGATCTTTGATATCACTATTCAATTTAATATCACATTGTTTGCATAGGAAATTCAGCTTTCTCATTTCTTTAATATCTTCTTCCAAAAATAAATAATAAATACATAAAGTTTATAATCAAAAATATATCAGCAGAAGAAAAACTAATGCCAACATAAATTGTCAGCTATTTATCCAAAGCTAATAAAAATCATGACCAGTCTGACCTCAAAGAAAATTTTAGGCAGCAAAGTCAATTAAAACTTCAAGCTAAGAAAAGTGCACTTAAAAGAAAACTTCCAAAACTGAAATCTGATTTCATTTGTTTTAGGGTTAAATATGGTCTTTCCTTGAACAAATCTGTATGTAGTGTTTTACTTTTGTTCGCCTGTTCAACAGAAATAGAATTCAACTTACATCCTAGAATTCAACTTATTCTCAAGGAGTTGATTTTATCCCAAATATATCTTTCTTAGCACAAACAGGAGATGGTACATAGTGAAAATGTTTATATTTTGCTGAAAATTTTAGTTCTGATTCACATCAAATCTTTCCAGCAGGAAGACCTACTGTCATTTTCTTAAATCTCTGTTTTTTCAACTACCAAGCAACGGAAAGGTGGATCAGGAGACAGGAATTTAAGACCCAGGGCATTAAAAAGGAAGTGCAAAGTGCTAGAATCATTCAGAACTGAACAGAATCATACTGAACGCACAGTAGTGATTAAATATATGCCACTTTTTATCTTAACATGTTTTAACATGCAAACAAAAATCATCCTCATACTCTATGTTTACCTGCTATATAGGCTTTGATTTGACTGGAGTGTAAAGTTTATATGATTTGATTTATGCTTTAAATTTCTGAACATTGAGATTATATGTTTTTTCCTTTTCAAGTGAATTTTCATTTCATCTGCTTGCTAAGCTAGCTTTACAAAGGAAAAACAAAAGAAATTTCCCCAAAGCAGTATTTGGTGCACAAAAGACGACTTCTGTAAATAGGAGACAATAAATGAATAAATAAGAAGAAATCAAAACTTTTTTGAGAGCTATTCTAATTTCATTAAGAGCCATTAAAGGTATATATACGTATATATACGTATTCATATATCTAGCAATCCATGTAGCTGTCACCAAATACTTTCTCCCAAAAGTGCCAGTACTTGTTAGACAATATTACTCTGGCTACAGATAGTTGATATCTTCAGGCATGGTAGTAGGTTAGGCATACTAGCCACCTAACTACCATGGTAGTAGGTTAAGTATACTAGCCACATTAAAAGCATTTTAATATAGGCAATTCATGGTTTAATTTTGGAAGATAAAGGTGAAAAAATGGAACTCTTGTTCACAAAGATCTGTTATCTCAGTGACATTTCAAGTATTCTCAAGTAATTTTATGTTTAGATTTTGACTGACAGCAAAGAATTTCACAGATGGCACAGTTCCTTTATTCTCTTACTTCTCTCACCCTAAGATAAGACCTAGTTTTAGACATAAAATGGTTTGATTCCTCTAGAAATAAGATGTATATTTGCATTTTTTTAAAGAAAGTCAATAGATGTTGGAGTGGAGAAGAGCAGAACATCATATCCCTTGAAAGACTTTCAGTTAGACCGTTTAGAGGATGAATCTCTCTTCCATATCTTTGTTGAGATAGTGCCAAGCATTATCTTCTGGGTCTTTTATCATTTAATGGAATCTGTAGCAAAGAATTAAGTACTTAGGATCCCCGGACAAATCATAAGAGCTAGTGATTAAGGTTAGTATCCAGAAAAACTAACATGATGAGCAAAGGCATCACCTAAAGTAGGCGGTAAGAGAATATGGAGGAAGAGGAATGGGAGGTACTCTTGCAATCCACCTTAGGGAGTCAGATGTCATGTTCTAGACATCCTTTTACTGAAGCTCAGCATTTACATCAGGCTAATCGTACCAGTTCAGCTGTGAAATCACTGGCATCTAGTGCTATCTGAAGTGCACAAGCATGCCTGAAAGGCATGCAAGGATAGTAGATAGGAAGGACAGGAGGCCTTCTGGTCTGAAGAGTACGCTGTAGCATCTGCAGTGGAATATACCTCCAGTTTGGGCCCTTCTATGATGGTGTAGACAGCTCCAGGCTGTGAGCAATTGTGTGTCTAAAAGCAGGTGTTTTCATGTTCATTTAGGGTCTGGCCTATTAAACCGGTCCAAGGAGAGTGTTCAAAGACGTCTACAGAATTATTTAGCTCATCCTAAAATAAAGTTTTACTTGATGATCTCACTACTTAAATTGCCAGTCCACATGCAGGCACCTCTGTTGAATGGCTGTAACTTTTAGCTGATTTTCCTTTTAGGGTCCAGCAATAGGACCTAATTTCAGGTTATCTGGTTACCTAGTATAAGTGTCTAGTATTATTCTGGAGATGTGAAAATCCTGCATAGCCTACAGCTTTCTCTCCAGAAATGTGTTTTTCTCTGTCCTGTGTCTTACCCCTCCATGTTGTGCAGACACACTGAACTCCCTGCAGCCTTTCAAATGGTATAGTAAAGCAGTTAAATCCTGACCTACCTAACCAAAAATGATATTAATCTCACTGGTCTGATTTATCCATTCCATATATGGTATCCCTACAGGGCAGAATACATAAATCTGCATCAGGCAAAAATTAAAAACAGATTTTCAGAAATATGGGATAAATTGTGCAAAAGCAGGCAATCTTATTTCCAGATCAAATATTGCACAAGAAAAGGCAAAACAAGCCTACTTCATGTGTTTTCTGGTATTTGCGTCAGCTGCCTACAGATCTTGTTAGACTTGAGCAACTTTGGGAATGAATGAACTGTTGGCACAACAAAGGCTAGTAGGGTGCAAACACAGGTGCCTACCTCTTTTAAATTTCTCTAATGTCAAGAAAACGAAGCAGAAAAACAGATTTAGACACCTACATGGCAGTCAGGTTGTGTGCTTAACTCATATTGCCTGTGACCATATATTCCAGTAAATTAGGGGAGGGAGCGGGCCTGGCCTTCAAGACAGGCTGGCACAAAATAGCCATGTAAAACAGTTTTATACTTCTGACTGAGTGGCTACACGAAAACTGTCTCTAGGGTATAGCTCCTTCAATCCTTCTAATTCTCCAACCCTGCCAAGGACTTGTTTGGAAGAATTCTGGTTGGCATGAGTTAAAACTGTTCTAACAATTCAACATTATAAAGAATGGCGATCCAGTTCTTGGGAACATTTCCAAGCATTGTTTAATTTACTAGTTTGGATGCCACCACATGGTCTAAAAAAATGAATACTATTAAAATACACTACATTTCTACTTAATGTAAGAGAGCAACTTTTCAGCCAAGAGAACTAAAAGAGAAGTAACAGCTTTTTGATGTAAATGCCACCTTCACTCTCTCTGATCTGCAAAGAAATTGAGATATAGATAACATCACCAGTACTACTATAGAAAACACCTGGCTCTTCTCGTCATGGAAATGTAGGGGCTGTTTGAACTTAGAAAATGCCATTTTCTAAGGTGGGACCCTTAGCATAAGCAATGACTCAAGGTAGCCACCTGATAAAACTGATGTTTTAAAACCACATTCTCTATGATTTTTTTCAGAATATTTAAATATGCTATAATCTGTGTCTTCAACTTGTCTATGCTCTGGCTTAATGAGTTTTAAAGTTAGATTTTTCTGCCCATTTCATCTATGCTCATCAAGGTTAATAGCTTAAAAGAAGACTTCTGAGAAAAATACCTTTTTTTTTTTTTTTTAAAGAGACTGTCCCTCATAGAGGTGATTTTACCCATATGCAAAGCTTTTAGTCTTCTCCTTGTACTGAATGACAAAATTGTCTATGTAATAATCACAGTTGGCACTTCTGATATTATTTCTTCAACTTAAATATTTCTCTCTTCTCCTTCTTTTGTTGGTTGAAATAAGTGATAAAAGTTTTATACTGTAGTTACTTGACTAAGAAATATTTGATTTAACTCTTAGCATTGCTTTTTGGACAGTTACTTGGTATTATAGACGCAATTTAAAAGCCTAACTTGTATGACTGGAAGACAAATGATTAAAAAGATCAGCAGGTGCTATATACTGTAGCAACAGAACCATTGTCAACATAAAGACCCTAAATACCAAAATACTCTAGTCCTGGAATTAAAGATTCAGGGTCATTTCTTCCTATCAGTTTTCGCAGGAAATAGATCAACTTTGTGGGAGACAATGGAATTATTCTGTCCAGAGGAGTCAAGAAAATGGAGTTTGGTCCTGAAGAGATCTCTAAAATCAAATGTAAGTTGAAACATAGGAAGTTCAAACTTCATGTGAGGAAGAACTTCTGTATTGTGAGGGTGACAGAGCCCTGGCACAGGCTGCCCAGAGAGGTTGTGGCATCTCCTTCTCTGGAGACCTTCAGAACCTGCCTGGATGCCACCCTGTGACACGTGCTCTAGGTGTCCCTGCTTGAGCAGGCGGGTTGGACTAGATGATCTCTAGAGGTCCCTTCCAACCTCAGCCGTTCTGGGATTCTGTGAAATGCATAACTTCTATAATGTTGGGAAGGTACTTCATTGCTATGTACTCTATTTTTTTTCCCCCTTTTATAGGAGAAACATGGTTATCTTTCATTAGGGTTCTGATATTGTAAGACAAAAAGCACCATATAAGTAATGAATGTTTTTAGGTGATCAGTGCAAAACAGTATGAAAAAAATAGGATCTCATGCAACATTGTTTCTGATAGAAAAAATAAACACATTAATTAATTGTATTTAAACACATGCATTAATTGTATTATGAAATGTTTTAAACTAGATTGCTAGGGATAGGTTTCTAAACCTGAACACAGAACACAAAACCACTGGAATTACATTCAGCTTTGGTCAATTTTTTATATCATAATAGAAACTGCTGTTTCTACTCAGTTTTTGGAAGGGACTTCTTTTCACAATATGAGGCTATACATCCTAAATACAGGAGCTCTGGACATTTGCCATTAACTGAAGTTTTAATACGACTGTCAAGGATAGTTCGTACAAATTTATTCATGAGCTGAAAACATAAACCTCTGAAACTATACCTTAAATTTAAAATCACTGCCCTGAAGAATAATTATCCACAGTAATCCATATCTTCCATCCACATGAATGAACTCAGCTTCAGTTATACACCCTAGTCAGCTTTTAAAAACTTCTTGTTCAGCAGCATCTTCATTTGAGTCATTGGCCATTTTCATTCTGGACTCTCCTTTACATGCAGAGGGAGAGATCTTGTCCCTTATTCCTCAGTCAGAGAAAGACAACACCAGTCCAAGACTTTATTATCTTTCTGTACATACCTACAGATACCTTCTCAGATGATATAAATATTCTTGCATATATCCCTTTTCCACAGAGACTATCCCATGCTCTTTATCTCTTTGCATATGGACTCATTGACCTAGGAGTTTGCATAGGGAAGAAAAGCAAATTGCCTGAATGTTTGGACCTAATCGCTACTGCCATATAAATATGATCATTCAAAAAATATATTTACAGTTCTTTACCTTTATCCAACTCTTCACCAGCAAGATTTCTCTCTTGGTAAAAGCTGCTATAGTTTCTTTATCAGATAGAGTGTTTTATCTATGATTAATATTGGTTGTAATAAAAGTGTAAGAAAGAATGATTTTAAAATATATAGAGACAGATAGATAGATAAGCCACTTAACGTGTTGCTTGTTAAGCTTAGAAACACACTTTATGTTTTGATTATGAGAGATTTCATATTAAGGTAACTCTATTAACCCTAGAAGAAGTTTTTTTTTAAGATTGTATTAGTCAGAGAAGAACATCAGTAAACTCCAATAATTATATTTGGTAGAACAGGAATAGGAAGAATGGAGAAAGAAATTAGTGACAAGTAGCATCTAACTTGGTTCATTACAAACAAGAAGAGCATAAGTTTAAAACAAACAGCTTAATGGAGAAAAGAAAAAGATAGAAACTACAGTTGTTTATTTTAAAATTAATAAGTGAATGATTAGAAATTATGTAAAATATCAGCTAAGAAAACTAGCTAATAAATTATAAAATACTTTCACTTAAAAATATTCCAAGTGTAGATACTAATTTCACATATCCCAAGATAAAATAATAATCATAAAACAATTCAGCCAAGCTCAGTGTAATTTTTCCTATTTAGCTAAGATCAGAGTCTGGCCATAACCATTGTCAAACAAATAAATCATAGAATCATAAAATTGTTAAGGTTGGAAGGAACCTCTAGAGATCATCTAGTCCAACCCCCCCAGACACGCAGGGTCACCTAGAGCGAAGATCGAGCTCTTATTCTAGAGAAATTCCTGAGATAATATTGCAAGAATGTTTTGGAAATGTTATGTAAACGCAAAAAGAAAAAAAAAATCCTTAGATGAAGAAGAATTGCTTATTGCTATGCTCTTTTCTCTGAATGTAGTGTCTCATTTTTGATTCTTAATATTCTTCCCTATGATATCCCCACCCACCCATTGTCTCTCAATTTTTATAGCTCAAAGTTGTGATCCAAAACAACAGTTCGAGGAGACAGAATCAAAACATCTCCAGCAATTTTTTTTTTCATTATAGTCAAACACACACACACAACGTTTGCAACACTGTTGACTACCAGTCCCTGAAGAGACAGATCAAATGAAGTGCATATTTAGATGAACATAGAATGGAGTATTTCCTTTCTCAGTATTTCCCATTGGTGTTACAAGCACAAAGGAGGAATTCGTGAGGCTGTGTGCTAAAATTCCTGAAAAAAAAAATTTAGAAGTTTTCAGAGAATGCCAAGGAGGCTAGAGATTCAAGTAAAATGTGAAAAATTCAACACCAGGCACATGTTTAGATAATCTGGCTAATACCACCTTAAAATTATCCATGGTAATACAGGAATTCCATGATTCCCATACTGCAAAGCCATCCTAACCACTACAGAGGTTGTGATTGTATGAGAGATTAAGAGGCACAGACTTACGGAGAGCAAGAATTGGAAGGGGTACTTCAGAATCTTCTTGAGTTTTTGTTAGTGCCAAATTTTAGTGTGATATTCACCAGCTCCTTGCTGGAGGAGCACAAGTTTCACAAGGCTCTTCTAAAATCATTTGAGATGGACTGGACACAAAAGAAATGGCCACTGTAAACTTTATTGTAAAGAAACAGATAAAAGTCTAGATAAAATAATCTGAACTAGAGGCAATGATTTCTACTAGGAATCTGCATGGAGAAGAGCAGTTAAAACTTCCTGAAGCAAAGGACTTTTCACTTTGACAGGATGGATTCCAATATGTATAACTTTTCCCTTTTATAGTAGCCAGTAGGTCATCAAATATATATATATATATTTTTGTGCTAGGAAAAGCAAATATTCATTTAATAAATTTGACGATAAAGGAATTTCCTAGTGTGTGCTTTTAGAGCATGTTTCCAATACACTGCCAATACACTTCCAATAGTGTTCTCTCCTAAAGAAATGATACAATACTATTGGTTCAGGTTCTGACAGTGGTGCGGAAGTTGCAATGCAGCTAACTGCAGTAACAATTCTCAACAATCTTTGGAAAGTTTGTATTTTAAAATTTATAGGAATGTGTATCTAGTGAAAATGAAAGAGGGTGATTTTAGGAGAGAAAGCCTGCAAAATCTGTTTCATAAGCTAAAAAGAAGAGTGACAGAAAGAAATACGAGTGGTCTATGACAATTTCTATTGCTCCCATTGAACTCTTTATCAAAATGTTCACTGTTCCTTCAGCACTGAAGATATCTCCTGCTTCATTTCTTTCACCGTAGAAAATATCTATATTAGGAAATTCAAGGAAGGCT
The DNA here is from genome assembly GCF_059628265.1 of Tinamus guttatus. Classification (NCBI taxonomy): domain Eukaryota; kingdom Metazoa; phylum Chordata; class Aves; order Tinamiformes; family Tinamidae; genus Tinamus; species Tinamus guttatus. The sequence continues at coordinate 428,162 of NW_028289020.1, read as the reverse complement.
TTAAATTCCGTAGTATTTTATGTTGTAGCAAATCTTTACTTGAGGCATGTACCCACTGAGGTTAATCTGGAATAATTTTCATTCATACTTTCCTTTTTTTCCTTCTTCTTTTATTCTCTACCTCCTGATTTTTTATTGTAAATTTATTGTAAATATATACAAATGAGCTCACTTTCAATATCTCAGATGCAAAAAAAAGAAGTGCTATTGTGTTTGAGAGCCTTTCCTTTTCCTCTTCCTTATCTTCTTCCTCTGCATTTTTCTATTTCTTTCTCTCTTTTTCTTTTTCTTTTTCTTTTTCTTTTCTTTCCCCAGTTAATTCAATTTTGGCTTATTCCATTCTTATTTCAAAGAATGGAATTAATGAAATTAATCAATTTCATGTTGCTTATATAGTTCAATGTTATTGAAAACATTCGTTTTTTTTTTCCTTTTAATTTCTAAACACTGAACATATTTATATGGAAATATTGAAAAATTATGTTAAAAATGTTCTATATTTATCCTCTTATAACCATATTAATTAGAAGTAGAAGAGAACAGCTATTTTTGACAAACATTTTTTCTGGGAAAGGTGTGCATTTCCACTACCAATAAAGTACAGATTAGCTTAGGAAAAAAACGCATTTGCTTCTATGTTTGAAGCTACATATTGTGTTCAGATACTTCCAATATATTTCACTGGCCTTCAAAAAATGTGGAAAGTGCTCAGAGATAAGTTTGTTCCAGAGTCCTACCAACAGAGACAGTCAGGGACATCAGTATGAAGGACCTGATGGGAGATAATAAGGCATGAAGTGGCACAGGTCAATATTCTTCAACATGAGACAATTTTCACTGATCTCCTCTACAATAGGACAGAACTAAACTTCCTTAAGGTAAAAAGCCCTCCTGAAACTCCTTTTGGTGTAGCATGGCTCTATAGTTCTTTCCAAAGTACATCTGTGCCTGAAGGCTTTAACTAAACCTAGGCTGTTATTAGTTCACCTGAGTCATTACCTACCGTTCTAGCTCTTTTAATCTTCTCTCATAAATCAATCTCTCCATTGATTATTGTTCACTGCTCTTCTGTAAACTTCCTCCAATTCATCAATCTCTTTCTGGTAATAGAGGATCCAGACCTGAATGCACTAAGTTTAAATAGCTTTCAAGTAGCAGTGATAGCTTTTTTGTTTGGTGGTTTGCTTGCTCGCTTTTATTATTATCGTGATTGCAAGCACTTTATGTAGAATATACACACAGGGCCAGAGTTTTTATACCGATCTTTGATTTGACATTTACAATGAATTGTAAGAAGAATCTAGTGTAAATACTCTTGACACACAATTAAGTATTTAGCACTCTATTACCTTTGCCTAATACTCAGCAAACCAGGTAACTGGGCACCCCAATATATGCATTACTTTCAGCACAGACATTCTCAAAAGTGATTGTTTCCAAAATATACTCGTGAGTGCCACAATTGGATCTAGGTAAAACCTCTTTTAAAGAAAGATCTTCTGATATTATGCTTTGATACGAATGGATTGCCTTTTGATTCCTAACAATTCAGACATGAGCAGAAGAACAGACTAGAAATGAGAAAGTCACAGCAGATGGTTTTAGAATTGGCACTGCTATTGTGAGACAGAGCACTAAGGAAATATCTACAAAAGTATTTTATAATGACGTTTTTAGCACTTTTCATAGTAATATGCTTAGCATGTGACAGATGTAAAGTCTTTTTCACTCAGTTCATTTCAGCGACTTTGAAAAATCTTTGAAGGCCATTAGAACAGCCATGAACCTGGCAAGATTTGCAACAGTTTTCTTTCTTTAATGTATCTGCCCCTCAGGCATACTGCAGACAGCTTGTCTAGGTATACGGGGCAACATAATCTGTTCCAAATACTTTCTGTAGAAAGCCCTTTAAAAACAGTTTAGATGTTTCCTCCATGTTCAAGAAAATCACGTTCTCAAGGGTCGCCAGAGGATTGTGATCATATTCTGACTAAAAGATATTCTGGAAACTTTACATGAAGGATTCACATGTGGTACCCAAAAGACTGATATTAGAACATGGTCTGGAAAGGACATAAAACGGGTGTTTCTGTTACTGTTCTGTTACTGAGACTTTAAAGACTCAGCAAATCAGCTGTTCCTCTCAGGAGCAGTTGTGGTACTTTCATCCCAGCCGTCTGGGGAAGTGTAAAAGCATTGCGATTTGATAACAGTAGATGCAGGTATTGTCCCATTTTGTCCTATTGCTGAACAGAAGACTCGGGATAAAGAACATTAAAACCATATGGCTCTAAAATCAGCGTCGGTTGGAGTATTTCCGAAATAGTTGTGTCGTGGATTCAGAAGATTACTGTGTTCATTCAAGAAGGGAGAATACTTTGTTTTTATAGTTGATTTTTCAATGATGTCACTGATTTTTTTTTTTTTTAGCAATAGTAGTAGTAGGAGCAGCAGCAGCAGCAGCAGCAGTAGTAGAATCATAGAACCATAGAATCCTTAAGGTTGGAAGGGATCTCTAGGGATCACCTAGTCCAATCCCCCTGCACACGCAGGGTCATCTTGAGCACGTGGCACAGGACTGCGTCCAAGTGGACTTTGAAGATCTCCAGGCACGGAGAGTCCACAACCTCTCTGGGCAGCCTGTTCCACTGCTCCATCACCCTCACTGCTAAAAAATTTTTCCTTAAGTTCCTGTGCAACCTTTGGTATTTCAGTAGTAGTCATAGACAGAATCCACATGGTTTTTTTTCAAAATAATTATCTGCAAAAGGAAAAATGTTTCCATGTAGTGAATGAACATATCATTAATCAACCTTTAAAAAGTGTTGATTGCTGTTTAATTTACACTGCAGATCATTCAGAATATTTGTGCAGACTTAGCCAAGAGATTTCCTCTCTAAGAAATTCTAGTTTATTGCATATGTTCCTTAGGAACCTACATAATGTCTTCTGTTTTGTGTATTTCACACCTCATGATCTTGTAGAGAGAAAAAGAGCTTTCCTCAAGAAGTGCATATAACACATTAATAAACTGAAGACATGATATGAAGAACGCTTCTGGTCCTTTTCTCAAGCTGTTGCAAATCAAGAATGCTACTAAAGCTGTTGAAATTAGATGTTACTGAGAAAAGAACCCAAACTGCTAAATGAAAAACCAGTCCAAACTACTGAAGGTTTACAGAAACCTCTGCTCTATGTCAGTACACAGAAAATCTAAACAAATTCAACTGTGCTTGAATCAGTGACAGCAGAGTAAGATTGTGTGCAGTGTGTGTTACAAAAGGTCATAGTGTTCCTGCCTCCTGATGTATATGGCAAGTAAAACTGAACTGAGAGTTTTCAGACTTGGTATTTTCTCAAGGTATAAAGTTGAAGCTCAGAGATGAAGAAACAAAGAAACCATATACTCTCCCATAGGCAGGCATAAAGAAAAACTATAGACAAAGCCCACAGAGGAAGACTAACCACACTGGCAGATAAACAATAATTTTAGATATCTCAAAATGTTGAAATAATCATCTGACTTCATATAATGGTTACTCCTGATGCTCTTTTTTTCAGGAAGAAAATGTGAAATAAAAAGATAATCGAAGTACTTTCTCAGGGAAGTTTTATGGGGTGAATAACAAACAAACAAATAAACCTTTGTCCTCTTTGAATGTGTATTTTATATATTATTCTTATTTATTCAAAAGTCTAGATAAATACTTCAACTTGAAGCATGTGACTGCTTCAATTGATGTGAATGCATGAAGTTAATTGCATGCTCTATTGGATTAGATCATAAATATATATTGACTTCATTTGGTTTCATGAAAGGAAAGTCACAATCAAAGTCCCATAGTATAACCTTACACTTGCATTTCTATTGATTCGTAATGGCAATATTTATGAATCTGAGTGATAAGTATGATATGAACATGATATATGATATGATGGACATTGAGGAAATAGGGAAGAAAAAAAGAGTATCACAGAGAAAAATAATGCATTCAAAAACACATACATCTCTCTTGTAGTCCTGCCACTGCAAACAGATCTGTAGCATCAAAGGATCATTATGAAATCATTAAAATGGAGTTAACCAAAAGTGTATATATGAAGTCACTGAATGTCAGTGATTTTTGGTTTATAAATTGATTCAATGTATTAAAATAAATTTTTGCATTCTCTCTTGTCTGTGCTTGTGGAGCTTAATACCAATCCTCAATAAACTAGCTTCATCGCTTAAGAGCAATATCTCCCTTTATATAAGAATTAAGGTTAGAATAAAAATATGGCTTTATCATTTTCTCATTTCAAGTTCCTTTAAAGTACATATAATCAATGCAGACACCTTTCTGAACCACTGCCTGATTTATTGTAGTCTCATCATAATACTTTTGTCGTACCTGGCTACAGCCAAGATAGAATGGTTTCTAAAAGCAACTGTATTTTTGGATAAATCCGATAAAGAGTATATAAAAATAAAAATAAAAAATATATATCTATTTACCTAATTGTATTGACATACTTTGAAGTTTCTCAAGGGATTAATATATATATGGAGAGAGAGAGAGAGAGGTTCCAACTATCTCCCGAGTCTGTAGTTAAAAAGAAATGTATTTTTCAGGTTTAATATTTGTAGATTTAACATTTGGTAAATTGTATAAATAAGATTTTAGCCTTGAAGGCTAAATCTGTGCTATGGATTTTAATCTCTTTTGAGAAGGAGCTTGTTTCTCAACTAGTCTTCTGTAAGTAGTATCACCTACAGAAAAGAGACAAAGCAACAAAGAGCAGGTTTGATTCCTTAGCATATTCAGATGAGTATTATACACTATCTATAGTGGTTCCAATGATAAATAAGAAATAAATATATTTTATAAGATTGTGCAAGAAATAACTCAGATGATAGCAAATAGCAAATGTATACACATCATTTGCCATAGCAGTGAAAGAAGGAATATTTTTCATTGATATACAGTCCAAAAAAATTGCTTCTATACGGTTTTGAGCTTCTAATACAGTTTCAGTATTTTTACTTTCTTTTACAGGAAGCACAGATGTCTGTGTGCATTCCTTCTTTGAGTCATCATGAAAGAACTGATAGCCAAAGGCACTGCCATTAGTTGAAGCAATATGGTACCTCTGTTTCACAAATTAATGTGTACATTTTTTAAATATGTATACATATATGTGTATGTGTGTTTGTATATATATATTATATATATGAAGCTTTGCTGTGAATTGTACTTCTTGCTTTTGTTAAAGGATACAAAAAAGATATTGGCATCAGGTGGTAATTTTCAGTATGTTTAAAAAGAGTAGCAATAAGAAGCAACCAAATTCTAAATTGTAGTAAACTGTCACTTAATGCTTCCCTCAGCGTACAAAATATTGCAGTCATTTGTCATTGTAATGTTTCTTCTAAATCTGCCCTTCTGACTGAAGCCCTATAAGACATACTGTTGAGGTCAGAGAAGTAAAAATTCAAACATCTCAGACATACCAGTGGCAGTGTATCTTAAGGCAAAAGATGAAAAGACAGTCTCACTGGTTATAACTTTATTAGAGCATGTGGACAGCACAGATAATTGTAGATTCATTTAAAAACTGGTTGTTACATATACGCAGTCTACCTTTTTTTTCTCCCCAAGTAAACTAGCAAAACTGAATGGTAGAACAATAAAAATTTTCATATATTTTTTAGGAAACCATCCTGTAGAATTTATGATGACCACCTCATGTAGTTCAGAGTTAGACTGTAACTCCCTCTTAATTTATAAAATTTCTATATATATTTTATATAAAACTGTATTGCATTTCTTCTGAATTGTGATGGATTTGTCTGTAAATATTTTCCCCAGAATATAGACATTTCAAGTCTTGTAATCTAGATGAAACTGACCTAAGAGGTAAAGAAAGGAAAATAGACTAAATTAATACCACAGTAAAATAAATTCGATCAGCCTTAGAAAAAAAAAAAAAATCTATTTGCGATCAGATGATTAAAAACTAGCACCTGAGATTGTGTATGGGTAGATTTTAGCATAGTGTCAAACTTAGTACCCTAGAAAGGGAAAAGATGTGAGAATCTTCTAAAATAACTAATTCCTTAAAAAAAAAAAATAGCAAAGAGCCCTTACTGGCTTTCATATTTGAACATGAGAGGCTTGCATAAGAACTCTCACACGCATGCACGCACACACAAAAAAAACCCAGTGGTTTTAGGCTCCAGAATTAGTAGACTTTTGGTTTAAACTGTTGCAACCCTATGTCATTAACAAACTGCATGGAGTAACTGATGAAGTAACTGTCCAGTTTTGATGTAACCTTTTTTTTTTTTTTTTTTTAATGATTTTCAAACATAAAATGACACCATGGTACCCTGGCTGTACCTTCCTCTTCTTTCTCGCCTGTGGAAGTCTTTGAAAAAATATGTCAGTAGGAATTTATGCTCTTAACAGAAAATTGACTTTAGTTACAAGTTTATGACTAGACACAAACTTTATGTTTATTTTTTTTCTTGAAATCAATTAATTAATTATGCTGACTTTATGCTATAGCATGTCAGGAGTTAAAGTAACGAAGTAGAGAAATAGAGAGTAGGATAGAGGAGCCTGAGCATTTTAGATAGCTCAATCTCTAGGTTGGTCAGCATTTTTTCTCGTAATGAGTGTACCATGTTTGCTTTGGCATAGTATTTCTTAGCATCTCTTTAATGTTTAGCATTGTCATTTATTTAAAGGCTCTTTTTATTCTGGAATTCATTCTCAATGGCTGACTCATGCAGTGTATACCATATATGTTTAAAATTGCCATAGAATACCTCAGGTTCAAAGATGATATTATGTGTTTGTTCTTTCATATGCTAGTCTGAGTTTGTCTTGATGTATATATGTAGTCTTGAAAAGATCTTTTTGGCGCACTAATAGCCAGATTTTCAAAGATGCCTTCAGTTTCTATGAATATAATTTTGCACTTGCAAATAACAAAATCTGAATTTTGCACCTTCACAGAACTGTCTCTTGTTTTCCAAAAATCATAGGATAAAACATGCCTGTAAACTCAAACATTAAAAAACATTACTTATTGAAGCTGTAAAAGTGAAGGTCAGCTTGAGCTAAAACAGCAAACTTAAGATATATGCTATTAAAACTCACAACTGAGAAATCGTGTCTTCAAAGACAAAATACACTGAAAGTGTAAAGAGGAAGATTATAGTACACATTCCAGTACCTGTGGAGGGAGGAAAAGACAGTTAGACCTTACATCTTTCTATAATTTAGCTCTAATTCTTATGGTTCTGTTCAACCTCAAACCTTCATATTAAACAGTATAGCAAAATTTCCAGTCTCTGCTTTGTAGTCTTGAAATGCTTGAGCCAGTATCTGTAAAAAGTTTGCAGAACTAATTGAGCTATGTTGAATTATAACTGTTGAGTTTCTTCTTTCTGTTTTGTTAATTATCATTGCCTTTTAATTAGAAGACTAGAGAATTTATGTGTTGGTAATAACTAAAAGGAGCTAAAAAGTCACAAATACTTTGGATTTGTTTTGACACTATGATTCTATTTCGGGCTGACTGTGGTTTTAAAATATATATCTATTTTTTTACATTTGGTCTACAGTGATTGGTTCTATGATTCCAAAGAAAACTTAATGATATAAACATTGCAGGCTTTCATCTGTTCTCAATCTCTAATTAGTTCTGAAGAATCTGAGCGGCCTCGCCCATTAGTCACTCCGTGACCATTTCATTCACTTTTATTCAATAACTAAAGAGCTTTTACATTTGCAAGACAAAGAAATTGCAGAAAGAATTGTAAAGAAATAAGCCAGGGAGATGAGAAATGTGAAAGGACAAAATGGCTTTGTGCGATGAGAGCCTGTACCTTAGGGGAAACCTGAACAATGGGCGTTCATTGGCCTCCTCATTTCCCTCAAGCAAAAAGCTGCTTTTTGGTGCACCAGTACTCAGCACCGTGTCAGAAACAATGCTCTGCAATGCTCCTCCTCATATCCACATGCTCCTTCCTCTTACCCTCTTGGGTGACCCAGAATTCACATTCTTCCCCCCCTTTCCCCTCAATAAAAACAAAAACGCTGCTGAGGAAGGTGTTTCTCTGAAAGGGTAGAATATGCCAAGTTGTATCCCACTTCTACTTGCGCAAGTCTGTGCTCTTCTTCCTATCTGATGCCCATCTCTTGCTTTAAAGCCTAACACTTCTTTTGTTCCTTCCATGCTTTTTCAACACTCTTGATTTCTTTACAGATTGTATTGCTTTCTCCTATCCTGAGAGGTGCTGCTTCTTTTTCAGAGGAAACAAAAATATCCATTGGTCACTGTGAGTTTGAAACTGGATCTCTAACAATAATAATGCATTACATTACAGAATAATATTTTTATAGAAACATCTACTCAAGTATCAAAATAAGTACAAAATAAAAACATTCTGTTCTCCTTTTTCTCTATCAGCTCTCTAGAATGCAATCTGTGTAGCAAAAGGTGGGTTGCCACATACAGTGTAGAGAGATGATTGATTGACAATGTGCAGAACTCACAGAATATTCATAAGCTGATTGCCCCAAATGCTAGATCAAAGTAACACATTCCATACTTTTTTATTTTCTTTCTTTCTTTCTTCCTTTTTTTTTTTTTTTCCCTTGGCGTCTTCTCCCACAGAGTGTTTTGGAGGTGGTAGTGGATGCTTTCTGTAGAATCAACCATCAGGTACTCCTATTCAAACCATGGCTGATTATAAACTCCCTGAATACCAAAGCAGTTAGCATGGGTTTGGATGGAAAACAAAAAAACAAAAACAAAACAAAAAAAAGAAATAAATAGAGAGTAAAGGGATACCAGCTGCTAGCTGAGAAATGTGCAGGATACTGGAACTGACACTTAATTATCTTTGAGACCTCTACTATTCTGTCAAATCTGGCTAAAATCAATGAATTCAAATGTTATGAGAGCAGAGAAGAGACATATGCACACCAGGCAGATGCATCCACAGACTTTGCTTCCGTGGAGAACATAGCTACTAAGCCAGGCTGGTTTATATGTGCAAGGGATGATCCATGCTGCTCAATGGGACAACATACACAGCTGATGAGAGGCCACATCTGTGCGAAGCAGTAATCTGCTCACTTGGGTTATGCAAAGTTGATTTTGTTTGTATGTTTAACTGCTACAGTTCCAGAAGCACACATACACATACAAGGAAGTTAAAGAAACAAAGTCAAAGGCTATTCCATCTAAATGTTCTCCTGTTTATTGGGATACTCAGGAGGACATATGGCTCTATAAGGCATATCTATTTCCTGAATACTCAGTAGGCTGGAACAGATGGACCATAGCGATCTCTACTTGAACCTGAAGGTAAATACTGACAGCTTGTTCTATATGATGCTTTTGAGAATGGCATCTCGGCAGGATTTGGAGCCTTGGAGAGACCTGAAAAAAAAAAAAAAAAAAAGACTGGATGAAATTGGGGGGAAAAAGAAAAGCAGGAATGGAAATACATTGGAAGGAGTCAGCAATGTAAATTTCACGTATGAGGAAGAAAAGTAACGAGAGGCAGTAAGGGGAGAAATAGATGTGAAAACAATCTTCGTCTGGTAGTTCACTAAATACCTGATCAAGAACACTAGGCTTATATTTCCAAACTGCTTTAAATCATGTCTAGCAGTTCAAAATCTGAGGAATTTCCATTTCTCTGCAGAAGGCCTTTTCTATCCCATATATATATATATATATATATAAGCATGTTTCTATGTATACATTTTGCCAGTTTTTGTTTTGCTGGAGTTTAAAAATGCTCCTTTAATGGCATTGAGTTTTATCTTTGTGCATTGTTTTAATAATTAACCAATGTTAAATTGATTATTCATTTATGTGTGCCTGTAAATTGCATGTGCCTCTGTGAGCTATTAAGATACTGCTACTTACCTAAACTAGTGATGCCGTATTACCTAGTACTAGTGATGCCGTATTAATTCTGAGACAGAATATAGTTTTTTGGATGCAAACCTTTAACTACATAGGATAGTGAGTGGTAGATATCATTCAATGTCTAGCAATAGTGAATCACTAGGTAGGACAACATGCAAAGAAGGGATGTGCTTGTGAAGATGCGCTGACACACATGGGTACTGAAAACGCATATGATTCTCATTATACCTTATTCAAGTATATCTTTTACAAGGAAAATAAACCAAAACATGTAAAGGCAAAGTCTTCTTCATTTGTCTGATCTTCTTACTCACATCTCAGAGCATCCATTGTTGCTGACCGGCTATATTCACTTCTTTTGATGGTCCAGCTGAGGACAAGCACACTCACTGTTTTGGATGGAGTACATCATTGCTGAGGCACTGCCCAGCCACGCATTGCCTGGAGTCCAGATTCCTACAGGCAACCTAGTTAGCCCAAATTGGGTTCTAAGTGACTACTACATTATAAATCATCTTTCTTGTTACCCACATACTATAAAGTTTCTGTTTGCCTTCCTTTCTCTATTCAAATACTTTTGACACATCAAGATCAGCAGTGGTGATTTAATGGAAAGAGGCATGGGTAGTTAGCTTTTCTGTAAAATGAAAAGAGACAGAACCTCTTTGCAGAGACAAGACTTAAAAAGAAATATTCAGGATGACAAACCATATCTGTCATTGTCTGCACCTTTGGTCCAAAGCACCATTCCAAGCAATTTACGAGGATGTATCTTGTCATCTTAACATATTGACAAGAGGTTACATAACCAAAGAATTAGGACTGAGTACAGACTTTGGGATTTGGGGCAGTGTTTGGATGAAAGTTATTTAACAGTATTAAATACTTTTGATCCAATGGGGGAAAAAGAAAAAGAGGAAAAAAGAAAAAAAAAGAATGATCTGATCACATTACTGAAGGATAAGGTCAGTGTAATGATTACAATTGGGATTTTTTTAGAAGTGAAATGTGTCCAGTAATAGAAAGCTGCATTTTTTTTCTAGCTACTTTGCATTTTCTTTTTTTTTTTTTTTTTTTTTTTTGATTCATCAGAATAGAAATCCCTGACTGTGGGAATCATCGAAGGAGCAGGGGCTTAAGGTTTAAGACCAGAAGCCAGAAGCCATTTTATTGAACATCAGACCAAACTTGTATATTCTCCAAGTATGTGAGCATACACTGTCCACGTGCTGTCCACGCGCTCTGTCCCCCTGCCTCCAGCCAATCCTGGACTCTGTGGCTATCTGGGTCCAATCCTGCTACCGGACAACAGGTAACCAACCAGAGACCGGCGTGTCCAGCCTGTGTTTTAGGTTTCTCTATCTGCTAATCTGTTATTCCTAACTTTCACAGTTTCTCACTCCTAACTTTCACTGTTCCCACAGTCTCCCACAGTTTCTCACAGTTTCTCAGTTTCCCACACCTGACCAGCAAAACTTAGGCACTGAAACTCCAGCTTTAGAAATGTAAATATTGACTTAAATACTTAAAATTAATTCCACATGTCTACATTTAAGCAGACTTTAATTTGTCCAGCATGAACAATATTTCATTGACAAAGATGTATAATTTGTCATCTCCAGAATTTCTAATTTCCCTTACAAATATCAACAATAGAAAAAGAAAAAAAAAATCTGAAAGTGCTTCATTTATGACCTTTATTAGAAGGAATCTACTACAAGTTTAATCTTCATCAAATTTATTTCCTCAACTATTTAATATTCTGAATAGCATTAGGTACCTGCCTTATGGCAAAAAGGGGAGGGAAAGGGAAAGAGGGAAGAGGAGAGAAATGGGAAGTGGAAAGGCAAAGGGTAGAGGAAGGATTTCCTTCACACCTCAAGCTGCTTTTAAAAACTGCTTCTAATCTGAAAACACTGAGGCAGCTCTGCATCTCTGCAGAAGTATTGATGAAGTCTAATGCTAAGTTAGCACAACAGCGCAGGCTTCCTTTGCACAAAAGACTCTTTGACAGATATACAATTATCAGAAAACATTCCTAAAAAATATCCCTCATCTTTTCCTTTCCTTTCATCAACAACCATCTGTAAAGAGGTACTGATTGGCATCAAGCTCTGAGATAGATAGGATCAAACTTTGGTGCATTATTTTCACACTATTTTTCACAAGTAATAATGATCAACAGAAGAGGATCACTAGATTAAGAGATCCTGGTCCTGAGACCTAATGTCTGCATAATACACATACAGAGTTTCTTGATTCTCTCTATTTTAGTAAGTATATCTTTAATCTGGTGATATCAGAGCTTTAACTCTGGAGATGGAGTGCTGATTTGCAGCTGTAGGGCATTAGGTGCATTCCTGGAGAAGAGCTTCCAACTGAGTTTCATCTGAAAACCGAAAAACATCTTTTTACTCAAACTGCCCCTCTAGTATAAAAAGAAAAGTAAAATAAGAAGTAAAATAAGTTGGAACCATTCAAAATTCAAAAACAAATTTCTGACTCAAGCTAAAATACTAGTGAATTTGGACCCTGTATCTCCCTGCATCATTTACTTGCCAACATGCAAAATCATGTTACAGTGATTTAATTTTTTTGAACAATGCGGAGAGAGAAAAACAATCTATGTTAAGCCATTTAATCTTTTCAAGGATTCTAACTATTTTTTTGCAAAGTTTGGTTGTTATTTGTGGGTCCGTAAACAGTTCGTCACTGGTATTAACACTGTTCATCGGTGTTAACACTGTGACACTTCTGAAGCCTATTCACACGTATAATGATATCTGGGATATAATCCAAAATTTCTAACCTAATTATTGTAATTATGAAGAGAAAAAAAAAAGAGAGAGAGAGAGAGAAGGAAGATAGGGACAAGAGAATAATAATTTTTTTCTTTCTTTTCCCACACTGCCTATCTCTAGACTGTTAGCTTTTCAGAGACTGACTCTCTTCATTGCTATGAACTGTAATTAGCAGAACTGAGTCTTGATCCCAGGCCTCCTAGTTCCATAACATCAGCAGAAGGAGAGCAAAAGATTTCCACAGTACTACTACACTTAAAAAGTTATGCATATACTTAAGCACTTTGCTGATTTTGACCTAGATGGTGGGTTGGGAGGGAACTTACTTGAGCCTTATTTGACCCTTGCGCAATAGTTTTTGAGTGTCTGCAAAATCCACCTCATTGATCAGTATATTTCAAGTAGCTTTACTATCACACATCTTATTAATTGATCTTCACTCTCCAGTGGTGGAGAAAAAAGCTTCACATGTTTTTCTGCTGTTGTTGTTGTTGCTGTCATCATTTTTTTCCTATTTTTCCAGTTTTATTTTTAGACAGTTACAGTAGAATAAATGGTGGTCAACCCACACAATTGCCCGGAAAAATCTTTTAATTGTTTATTCTAGCATCGACATTTTCTAAAAGTTTAATAAATTTGGTGTGTATTTCAGATGGCCACCACTCAAACACTTTGCTAATAGAGTTGCATGCTTTACTGATCTTAATGGTTGGGTGGTATATTTTATTTATGTTCATTTACATAATTTGCTGATTAAACTACATATTTAATCTGATGACCTTTACTCTGTACTATACCTCATATTTGCAGAGATGTAATCAATCTGCAAACTTTCCTGAATGTAGCTGACATCTCCAAGTTTACTTACCCCTATTTAAAGCTATATGGCACAGTGCTTCACTGCAGCTTGGTGAGGGTCTTTCTATTTCACTGTGAGGTGCACTGGTAGGAAAACCAGAAGAGTCCAAATAGACGATAAAGAAATAATACCCATATTTCCCACAGAGTATATCCAGTTCTCACAGAAGAGTGAAGCTCATTATGAGAAGGAAGATGTGTTGACTCTTTCATTATCACTTAACTACAAGTAAATAATACAAATGGGATATTCATAGGTCTATTGCTGTCTTCCTTCTTCCTGATTCTGTCTCCCTGTCTCTTTAGCAGCTGTGGCAATAGCACAATTTTTACCTTTAAGATAGTGCATTCCAGCTCCTCCGTGGAATGGTATAGATTGAGTATGGGATCTTAGTTGCATCTATGCCAGCCCTTCTTGAAAGCCTCAGCCCCTATCCCTCCTTAGTTCTAGTATATGTAAAGGAGAGAATGACAGACTGACTGATAATATTTAAGGAGCACTGATTTCAAATACTGGTCTGATCGTAGTTAATTTGAATGAAACACCATAAGGAATCTATGTTATGATGACCAGTCTTGGCCTGATGTTAACCTTTTGATTATTACAGACAGTGGTAAGGGAAAAGTGAAGGGCCAACTCCTTCCTGGATCTGAAATAGTAAAACTGAAACGAGCTAAGTCCTTGTATACAAATAGTGAAAAAGAAGCAACAGAAATATCCATTGGGTGAAGACTGTCAAAACATAGCTGTTGACTAGTGCCAAAAACTGCAAAATAAGGATGTAGAATTAGCAAAACAAGATCCAATGGGGAAAGACAGAATGGAAATGGGTCATTTATTTAGGAGGTGGAAAGCAGAATATAAGCAAAACAAATAACAAGGGTCAGCTGTTTAGCAGACTTTCATCTGACCTAGAGATTCTGGAACAGGAACCTGTTATTTTTGCCATATTTTTGCCATCATTTACAGATGATGTCTGCATCTCTGACTTCGTTCTCTGAACATGGAGGCACTGAAGCGTTTTGCTAAGTTTTGCTGAAGAGACATCTCGGAAGGGACTGAGGTTGGACCAAGAATCCTTTACAGTTTATTGGCTGCGAGAACTATATAGAGATCACCTGAGAAGAGATCACTGAACAGGTCTCTGAGTCCTGACAGAAAGTCTAGCATCCATAATGTCTGTCAGTCTCTCACTCTACCTCATTTTGGTCTCTAGCTTGAGCCATAATGCAAGAAAGCGCAGAAAACTCTGTATTCAAAAGTCTCTATCTTCCATACCAGAAAAGCCAAAACCATTTTTTTCTACTATTTCTCACATATTAGTTGAGGAGCCAATATTAGTGCTGAAAAACAGATTAATTCCAGGATAAACCAGTGGACATGTGGGAAATGCCTGGTGTCTAACAAGTGCTGTATACCTCACAGTCTTGATACATCTGAGAGCTACAAGTCATGTTCTACATATCTCAGAGCAACTCGGGCCACAGTTACAGTGGCTCTTCAGGGATTTCACTGACAGGCTGGAGATGGGGTCATGAAGCTGGTCCAAAACAACTTTGTTGTGTCATCTTCAGAATGTCATCTGTCAACCTCCAAACGGTACAGTCCTGATGAAAGCTGTATGAGTTCTGGTGTGGGAGCTATATATAAATGCTTGTGACCTGCCTGTGGCTGGAAAGCCGTGCACTGTTCACCACTAAATTTAAGAATGAACACTTTTTTGTCAGTTATGGTGAGCATAATGACATGGTAGATAAGATTTATTCCCTTTATGAGTCAGTTTGAATCATGGCTCATTACTGACATTGGCGAAGATTTTCTCTTCTATTTAAATACAGAAATTGCTAGCACAAAATACAAGTGTTTCCTTCTTTTGGAAAATGAGATTAACATTTGTGGAAAAAAGCCATGGGGAAAAAATTGTTTTGTTCAGTCAGACTCCACTGTGGCTTTGCACATCTGCACTGCAAAGCAGACTAAGGTTCTATAAAGAAGTCTATAAAGTAGGAAATAGATACTTTAAGTCTGTTGAAATAAGTCAAGGTTAGCCTGTGTTGAGCTTTTTCAGAATTTAGTAAAAGTGTATGTGAAGAGCTTTTTTCAGAGGGAAGCATAGGCTGCACTGCAGACAATCTCAAGGAATTTAGATCAGTGTTGGAAAAGCATGATCAGAGGGAAAGAGAGATTCTCTCTGAAAAAAAATTCCGTCTCCTATGGGCAGCCCCCAGGTTTGCCCATTCGGCAGCAATCTGGATACTCAACGATTGTTATCACAGATCACAATGCAATGCAAGGAGCTAGAATAAGCATTAAAGAAACAGAAGGTGGCCCAAGACACTTTGGAAGCTACTGAAATGGGCCGCAAGAGGCAGTCAGAACTGGTGGAAATGAAAAATACGTTTCAACTACTATGAAGATCAGCTGACATGCCAGGACCCTCCTCTTCACAATGTCCATCTTAGACAAATTACACCCATATTTAGAAGAAGGTACATATCTATCTAAACTATATTTTTTATACAGAAAGTTTGTGCAATAAACATTAAGCAGAACTATCCTCTCAGCCCTCCAACAGGATGAAGAACCCCATATCCACATGAACTTTTCAGATTCCAGTCTGATTAGGGGAGCTTTATTGAAGAAGTTTGACATCACTCCGGTATCCTACCATCAATAATAATGAGGCTTGCAGGAACACAAGCAAACAAGATTTAGGAAAATATCACTTCTACATATTTTTAAAAGATACAATAAAAGAAGGAGCTAATGTTTAATAATGCATTATTGAGTTTGTTGGTTCTTAGATAGCTCTGTAATGTGACAAAAATGAAAACATTCAGGAAACACACCAAAACTGAAGAAATAAATGCAGAATCTGCCTTAGAAATGAAATTAGTTTCAAGAACAGAAAGCAAAGAGAAAAATGAAACTTCAACATAGGTCAAAAAGAAAGAGAAGATTAAAACTAATCAATCCCAAGCTAGTTTTCATTTCTGAAGTCACGTAATGACTATTAATGGAGCTCCTGAAGCCATAACATTCTGTGCTTGAAAAGACTGAATCTGAACTTCATATTCCAGAGAAATGCACAACAAAAACCTCAGTAAAATGTAAGTGGTTTTAAGTGGTGTTCAGATGGATTGAGACAGATATTTCTTATCAGAAGAGACATAATCCCAGGTATGAGAGCAACAACCATTGTTGTGAAAAATGTAGACACTCCAGTATTGATAGCAAGATAGAAAAAAGGTTTAAGAAGAGTCTTCAAAGTAAGAGAATTTGCAGCCAGCTATGTGATATGGTAAGCAATAATGATGTGAATTTTGTAAGTTACAGTAGCAGATATATTTTTTTGGAATAAACAGGAGATGAGTTTCATCCATTTAGAGAGACAGAAATAGACCATGCCATAAGTCACAGCAACTGATATATCCTACCTCATGAAAGTGTTTCTTACTAATATAGATAATAAACTTTGTCCAAAGTGCCTTAAAAGAATTCTTCTTTGAAAACAGAAGTGTGTAGAAGGAGCGCTGCGTGAGGGACCCTGGGCTATCAGTGATGAGACCTATTAATTGTATGTGGTAAGTATGTGGCTGAGCTAAAGCGAATCTGCCCTTCTGCAGGATGTCTAGAGCCATAGCAAATTTAGAACTTGTTTAAGAATAATTTTCAATATAGTGGTAGGCAGAAGGAAAGAAAGGAATAGTACAGACTAACATATTTTAGAAGCAGAAAAGGATTGTAGAGCTTTGTTCATTGTTATTTAGGAGATGATCTCTAGAGCTGAAATGGATATATCTGATCCATTCTTATGTGTGACCAAGTAGGAAAAATGTTTATGTGTGGGAATACAGTTTACTACTCAATATCCAAAAGTAGTTGAATTGTGTAATATACAGGATGAAACCAGGGCAGAAGCCTCAGTGACTCCACAGGTGGATTGCCTTCCAAAGGGAAATAATATCAGAGAGAGGCACATATTTCACACTTTTGCTGTTGAATGAGTTGTGGAAAACATACAGAATTAAAGTGCCTGGAATACTAGAAACAAGAAATCTTTATCAGCTAAAACCAAGAATCACAGAAATACATGAGTGATGCATTGTTATCATTTCATTCTTTCCTGACAAGTGTTTGCCCTCTTTGACCCTCCACACAGGAGTATGGGGAAAGTTCTGAGCATGTTTCGGGCTAGTTATGGACTCTGAAAAAACATAATTGAGAAAGGACTGAGTAGGAATGGGCAGTTGATTTGTCTCATCACTGTATTGTTGTTATAGCTAAGAAAAATTGTTCATCTTGCCAAAAACCTCTGACTGCAGTTATCCATATTATGAAAACAAATCTAAAGAGTATTTTTTTTTGCAAGCTGGGTTTTCAAACTGATTACCAAAATACTCTAATCAGTTTAATTAACAAAGAACACAGTGTGATTGCCAATTTTATTGAAAATCAAGAATCCAACTGGATCATCAAAATGTGCAGCTGGATCTGTAAAATATTTAATTGGAGCATCAAATTATGTTCTGTAGTACATAGGCTATAACTGTACATTTTGAGGCACTAAAATCTGCAGCTGAATCAATAAAATATTGTTTATCAGCAGGGAA
This sequence comes from Tinamus guttatus, assembly GCF_059628265.1. Taxonomy (NCBI): domain Eukaryota; kingdom Metazoa; phylum Chordata; class Aves; order Tinamiformes; family Tinamidae; genus Tinamus; species Tinamus guttatus. The sequence continues at coordinate 409,953 of NW_028289020.1, read as the reverse complement.
TATAAAAAAAAATCAAAACGTATAACTGAATGGGGAAGACGTTAAATGTGAACAGTAAAAAAGGTCAGGCATTACGTAAACACTGTAAGGACTATGGTATAAGCTGAGCAACAAAATATATGAAAGACTAACAACATTGGCAGAATATTATTTCAAAACACCATGCCAAGCAGAAAACAGCCTAGCAGGAAATTAGCTCTGAGTGGCATTTCTTTGCTGAATGTCCACAAAGTGTGACATGCAATTAAGTTCTTACGAGAAAAAAAAAAAAAAAAAAAAAAAAAAAAAAAAAAAAAGCTAAAGAAAAGCAGTATTTTTTAATGGAAGCTTCGGTGGTGCCCTGAATTATGTTTGTTCCTCACGGCACAGCTCACCTGGTCTAGCCAACTCATGAGGACAACAAAATAATGACTAGAAGTGACAACTATTTTGCACCTCTCTTCTTACAAGACACCGCTGTTGACAGTCACCATGATATTATCTGTTTCCCAAATCAGGATTTGGGGCTGGATCTGAAGCTGGACTAAATCTTGTGTAAATCAGTCTGGGTTCAATGAACTCACAATTTACACCAGCTCAGGATTTATGTAGCTCTCATCTTCCCAAAGTAAGCTTGATGCATTTCAGTGAAGTTTCACTTCCTGCATCAATTTGCATCAGATAAGGGGGAGAAAAGCCAATGTGCATCAGCTGCTGTGCAGAGATGCAAAGCAGCTGAAGAAACAGCTTCACCTGCTAGGTTTAAGGATACTCCAACATGCTAGAAGAGTGCAAGGTAAGGAAAGTGTATTTATGAGCACAGAACCATGGCTCTTATGGATAAGTCATTCTGATTCAAAGCTGATTACCCATTCATGCTTTCAAATTTGCTATGTGTGGACAGCATGATTTCCCTTTCCCTTTCCATTTCCACACACATTTTTTTTTTCCTGAATATAGACAGGGACTGTAGCAATTCTTGTAGATTAAAGATGAAAAAAAATCATACAGGATTTAAGGAATATACTTGTGTGATGTGGGGATATCTCAGCTTCCTGCAATTTAAATGATTACAGTAAAGAAGCTACAATGAAGTTGCAGAATGATTATGTAAACATCAACAGGGAAACAAAAATGTATCCACAAAAACAGGCAACTGAACTGAACAGACCAAAAAGAAACATATTGAAACTTTTGGCAGTACTGTAAATTAGTTACTTCCATATAGTGAATCACAATGTACATTGTTTTTTGTTTTGTTTTATTCCTTTTTTACAAAGGATCTAGGTGACTAGAAAACATAAGCTATACAATATACACTATAGCTCAGCAATGTTTTGTTTCTGCCAACATACCATCTTCTCTTAAAAAATTGACAATGTTTGTCCAAGCATTCTTGTAAATCACAAGCTCTGCATACTGTTATTTAGTGTTTGATTTTTTAAAAAAATATTAACTTAAAGAGCCTGAAATAATTTACAAAACACACTCAAGAAACAGGAAAGTGCTATTTTACCATATTTTCAGAGTGAAATATAATCTAAAGAAAATTTACTGTTTTGTTTTGTTTTTGTTTTTGTTTGTTTTTGATTATATAGTAGCTTAGGTTAGAAATAGGCTTGTTTTAGTATCTATTTTAGATGTATACTTCAGGATGAGGCAAATCATACCTTAAAGGATAATATTTTTGACAATTACAAGGAAATAACAGAGAGCGGCTCAGATGAAGCTAAATCCATTGGAAGGGTCTAAAGTTAGGTGAGATCAATGCCACTTAGAACCCTAAAAAGAAATAACTTCCTGCCCTTTCTGAACATTTATCATTTGATAACCATTAAAAGTCTTCCTCTGGCCAAGTTACTATGCTTGAAGATGTTTCTTTTACTTATGACCATTCAAATTTTTGTAGGAAAAACACGGAATACATGACATCTCAGTCAGTAACTGGAATTGTATCTATAGGGTGACAGGAGATTTGCGGAAGAATTTTGTCCAATGCTTCCAAGTCCCCTTGCAAAAATTATCCTAACACATATAGATAAAGCGTTTCTGCTGAGTAGCTTCATCTGAAAATCTGTTCACCACTGCAGTTCCCAGAGTGTACAACCCAGAGGGCTGGTGCTACACTGACATCTCTCCAGCTTGCAAACACATTACATTACAATTTGTACCTGATATTCATTAACTTTTTTTTTTTTTAAGTGTTTGTGCCTAGCTGAAAGGTAAGGCAATGAATAATGAAGGCTTAAAGGTTATGGTCAGCAACGGAGATGAAGGAAGTAATCTGCCTTCAGGAGTGGAAAGAAGAACAGAAAGAAATTAATCTTCTATATAGAACATTTTAATTTTATTTTATATTTTGGCACCTGATGCCTAATGTGTATAGCAACTATTGCAAGTTTATTCTGTCCTGGAATCCGACCAAAAAGTTTGCATGTCATTTCCATGAAATTTTTTCAAGCATCACAAATTGGAGACGTAGGAGGATAAAATGCAGATGAACAATAGACAGATGCTGAACTAAAGATGCTGATGCCTGGTAGCTGCATTACTTGATTGAATTCATCATTCCCTCTACAAGTTTAGAGAACACCACACAGAGAACAGAAGAAGCCCATGGCCACTGTCTGTAAGGAGCTCTTTTTAGCTTCTATAGCTCCTATCTCCACAAATTTATTACCCCAACAGCCTAGAAAGTGATGGAACTTTGGGAATCCGTTTAGGAATAGAGTAATAGCAATTAATTTTACAGATATGATGGCCTTTCTTAGTGGTCACAACCTCCACTCACAGCCCAAGATTTTCTTGGCTATCAAACTAGCACAACATTTCCTTAGCACAAGGTGCTTTGCATTCACATTCTTATTCTTTCTGCATTTCAGTTATTCTGCATGTCTACTTATTAATCTCTTTCATATTTTCCTGTTCTTCCCACTTTTTCATGGGTTTGGTTCTGTAACATCTATTTCTCATACCAGTTTTCAGCTTGCGCACTGTTTTCCTTGCACAAGCAGTTCATGATTTTCTGATGGTCCTTTTGTCATTTACTCCTGGATGTTACTTTATTTTTTTTAATATATCTTATTTCACTTATTGTCTCTCCTTAGGAGATTACGTCATTGCTCACATATTCTATCATCTGATTCACTATTCACCCAAAATATACCAAATTTCCCTGGCGCTCAATTTCTGTCTTAAACTAGCATGAATTTACCGATGTATTTCTAGCCAGATGGTCTTCAGGCCATTTTTATGTCCTGGTAGCACTTTATATGCTATGACATATTTTTTAAAAGCTATGGAATTCGGCCCACAACTGGCCTGAATGATGTGATTGGAGTTTGGAAAAAAATGTGACCCTTTCAGAAAAAAAAAAAATCTAAACTCTCTTTCATGACGACTATCTAAATATCTAGATGACACCAAAATCCAACAACTCAGATGAAGCAAAATCCAAAATTAAATACTTAAAACTCACACTACAGAATCATAGAATGCCTAAGGTTGGAAGGGACCTCTAGAGATCATCTAGTCCAACCCCCCAGACATGCAGGGTCACCTAGAGCATGTGGTACAGGACTGCGTCCAAGAGGGTTTTGAAGATCTCCAGAGAAGGAGACTCCACAACCTCTCTGGGCAGCCTGTTCCACTGCTCTGTCACCCTCACTGTTAAAATTTTTTTCCTTAAGTTCCTGTGGAACTTTTGGTGTTTCAGTTTGCGGCCATTACCTCTAGTTCTGTCGGTGGCCACCAGTGTAAAGAGGCCAGCACCATCCTCCTCATTGCCTCTCTTGAGGTACTTATAGACACTGATTAGATCCCCTCTCAGCCTTCTCTTCTCCAGGCTGAACAGGCCCAGCTCCCTCAGCCTCTCCTCATAAGGCAGATGTTCCAGGCCCCTGATCATCCTCGTAGCTCTGCGCTGGATTCACTCCAGCAGCTCCACATCCCTCTTGTACTGTGGAGCCCAGAACTGGACACAATATTCCAGATGTGGCCTCACCAGGACTGAGTAGAGGGGCAGGATCACCTCCCTCGACCTGCTGGAGATGCTCTTCTTAATAAACCCCAGGATCCCATTGGCCTTCTTGCCAACGAGGGCACACTGCTGCCTCATGGTCAACTTGTCGTCCAACAAGACACCCAGGTCCCTCTCTGCAGAGCTGCTCTCCAGAAGGTCAGTCCCCAGCCTGTACTGGTATTTGGGGTTATTCCTCCCCAGGTGCAGGACCTTGCAGTTGTCCTTGTTGAATTGCATGAGGTTTCTCTCCGCTCAGTTGTCCAGTCTGTCCGGGTCCCTCTCGATGGCAGCGCAGCCCTCTGGGTTTCAGCTACTCCTCCCAGTTTGGTATCATCAGCAAACTTACTGAGGGAGCACTCTGTGCCTTCATCCAGGTCATTGATGAATAAATTGAACAGGACTGGACCAAGGACTGACCCTTGGGGGACCCTGCTAGCTACAGGCCTCCAACTAGACTCTGCGCCGCTGATGACCACCCTCTGAGCTCTGCCATCCAGCCAGTTCCTAATCCACCTCACTGTGCACTCATCTATCCTACACTTCCGGAGCTTGCCCAGCAGGATATTGTGAGGGACGGTGTCAAAAGCCTTGGTGAAGTCGAGATAGATGACATCCACCGCTCTCCCCTTGTCTATCCAGCTGGTCATTCCATCACAGAAGGCTATCCAATTAGTCAAGCAAGATTTCCCCTTGGTGAATCCACGCTGACTACTCTTGAGCACCTTCCTGTTCTCCATGTGCCTGGAGACAACGGCCAGTATGAGCCGTTCCATCACTTTTCCGGGGACGGAGGTGAGGCTCACTGGCCTATAGTTTCCTGGGTCCTCCTTCTTGCCTTTTTTGAAGACTGGTGTGACATTGGCCTTCTTCCAGTCTTCCGGCACCTCCCCTGTTCTCCAGGATCTTTCAAAGATGATGGAGAGAGACTTAGCTATGACATCTGCCAGCTCACGCAGCACTCTGGGGTGCATCCCATCAGGGCCCATGGATTTTTGGATATCGAGTTTCCTTAGGTGCCCAATCTTCCTCTACCCAGGGCAAGTCTTCCTCTCTCCAGGCTTCTTCTCTTGTCCCTAGGGCCTGGGACTCTGAAGGGCTGCCCTTGCTAAACACTGAAGCAAAGAAGGCATATATTACTATATAAACATATTACTATATTACTATATATGGCATATATTACTATATTAACAAAATTCCTTGGGTGCCCCAAATATATACCTCTGGACATGCCCCAGAACTTACTTCCTGCATATAGGCATACCTAATACATATCAGCTTTCATGAATTAATTGTTCCTGTCTACTTAATAAAGTGCTACAAATACGTTACCAGCCCAGTAAACTAATTATTCCTTGTAAAATATAATTGCTTACACAGGAAGATTTGAATGGTTGCTCCAAGATGTCCTTTTAGATGGAGGTCAGAGCTCCAGTTTGAAAAGTAAGACATGGGGAAAAGATACAAAGACCCTTTCTCAGAATAAGGTTTCCACCACAAAGGTTTTCAGTTTTGCTATGGTATGCTGACCTTTGCAGTACTGGAGCAAATAAGACGTTGTCTTGCATCGGCTTTATTTCATGAGAAAAGGACAGTGTATCTGCATAGAGCTAAAGGCTAAGGACTCACAATATAGAGGAGAGGCTGAAAGAGTAAGGAAAACATATATATGAATGAAAGGTGTTTCAGGAAGCAAGACATGCAAAACTGAGGCACTGTAACAGCTTAAATCTTTGGGGAAGAAGGGAAAACAATTTAACCTTGTTTTGATTTCAAGATTTGCACACTAAAAGAATGGAAAGAAAAGGATGCTCACCTTGCATCAGTGGAAAGAGCACTTGGTAAGGAAAAAAAATAAGTTTAAAAAGAGCCAGGTTTATTAGTAAGTGAGGAGATTCCGCTAAAGGAGAATAAAAAACAGCCTAATTGATGTGTATTACTGCAATCTTTCACTAACAAGTAATAGAAAAAAAAAAAAAAGAATATTAGGATTGTCAATGCCTGCAGGACTGTCATACAATTATTAATGAAAATTTTCTAACAGATCATGTGAAAAATGTGTATGTATCAGCAGGAGAGTGACTAGAACTAGTATGCCTGCATTGACCCTGATCTAGTCCTTACTGAAACTAGTGCCAGTATGAGAAAAAGCCCCACTGATTTCAGTATTTAAAGACTGCATGTGTCAGCTATTTGCAGAATCACCAGATCTTTCTGCAATATTCTTTTTCTTGTGCCGTTTCCCTACTTTAGCTCTGCAATATTTACTGAACCATCACATATCTTTACTGCATCAACAGATTACTTCTCAGTGCATTCACTCTTTTCTGCACATAGACCACATTGTGCTATAACAGAAAACTAAGAGGTGTAGTAGAATAATATTCAACTAGTGGATGTTCCATAAAAAGGGTGGTTACAGCAATGAAAGCACTGCAAATAAGTGGCTGTCCACATATGCAGTAAAGTGCTTTTATACTTTTTGTAAGCACAGTTCCTATTGTCTCTCAATACTCAGCCTACAACTCTAAGCAACAAAGCTTATCGGTTAAAGAGGGAGCAATAGAAAGCATTATTGTTGTTGTTGTTGTTGCTGTTGTTATTTGTCACTCTTTCGTGAGAGACTGAATGGAGGTGGTGCATGAAGATTTCCTAAATCAAAAATATTGGTCCTGTATTACCAAAGGTAGAATGCTAGCATTTTGTTGCTTGGGGTTTAAAACAGGCACTGGTGAAGGACAGGATTAACATACTGTATAGAAGCAAAATGAAAAATATGAATACATAAGCAAGAAAGGAGGGCAGTGCTAAGAAAAAAAAAATAGATGAATAGAGTAGCAAGGAGAAAAACCTAAGGAGGTGTTAGCTAACCAGTTAAAGGATCTAACTCCTTAAAGGACACAAAGTAAAAGAATGCAATAAATAGTAAACTGTGTTAGCTAATTTTCATTTTATAGTGCTCTATTAGTATCATAGGTATCAATACCTATGGTGCTGTCTCCACAGCTTCTATATAGAAATTCTTGAAGTTAGCATCACCCTGTAAAATACTGCTAAATTTCCTTGGATTCATTGCCAGCAGCCATTCCTTGCACAATCCTTGCTTCTCCAAAACCATAAACTTCTTCAATGGAAGTCACTTCATGGCACATTCAGGCCACACAGCTGATAGCACCCAAGAGCCAGGACAGAAGCACAGAAAACTCCTCAGGACTACAGAATGTAACTCCATTCATCCATTCATCCCTTTCCATAATGATATTATAGCCCAGAATGTGTGATAACTGCTTTTATATATAGCTCATCCACATATGTCCCAGAAGTCTAAGAAATCTAATAATCTAAGATAGGAGTTACCTTTTGCCCTAGAAGACATAGTAAGATAGGAGTTACCTTTTTTTTCAGCAAACAAATTACTTGAATCAGCATCCACGAAACTTGTTTTTGACAAAAATAAAATGACATTGTTATTCCATTGCATAAGCATTTGCTGAACATTCTCAAACCTATCCAGGAGAGTTTATAAAAGGACAAAAGTCTCTTGCAGCAGAAAAAAAAAAAAAAGTAAATTTCATGATTAAACATAAGCATTTTTACCACAAATAAACATATTTCTGCTTCTGTCCATAACACCCAAGATAATCATGTTTGTGTGACTGGATTTTAGAAAAGCTATATAGATACGAGGCATCATATATAATTCTAACTTAAATAGGCTTGTTAAAATTACTCCTTCAAATAAATCCCAAGGGAAGTGAAGTACACAATGGACCATCAGAAAAATATTATGATAACAAATTTCTGCTTTATATTGTACGTTATCTTTCTTTCCTTCAGTTTTAGCCCTCCTCTCAAGAAAAGCTGAAACTCTGAATTCAACAGGCTCTAATTTTAAAGAAGTACTTATTTGAATTGTCTAAATTAGAGAGAGTCCCTGAATCAGCTACCTGTATTTAATACAAATGCAGAACACTGATCTTGCTTTCACATGAGGATTTATATGAATCTGGCATGGTTTTTTTTGTTTGTTTGGTTTTTTTGGTTTTTTTTTTTTTTACATTATTAAGTCTTTATTGTCTGTTTTTGACATTGGAATTATTTCTACAGAACCCAATGGTTATGTCACAAATATTTTATCAAGTAGTGAATAAATAAGATGACATCTGCTAGCTTTGGGGACCATCTGTTAGGCTAGGGAATTATGGATGTGATGTTAAATTTAAATTATATGAATTTTAAACCCAATGGGACAGTGAAATGGGTACTACTAGGAACTGAATCACTTTTTCATGTGAAGAACAGGATGCATGGCTGTAGTCAGAATTATAACAACAAAACTTAAGGAAGTATCATATTGGGAAGCACTGAAAAAAATAGTAGAAATAAGTTTTTCATAGTGGTGAGCTGTCAATTATAGAAATATATTTTTGTAGACTCTCTTTTCTGAAGGCATTTAAGCACACATTGAACGAGAATTGCATGGTTATATATCATGTTAAGGCATCACGACCTAAAGAGAGTTCAAGAAATTGTAACACTGCAGTACAAAGTTTTTTGGTCTGAGACCCCAGTTATTCATTTTACAGTGTCTGGTACTTTCATTCTTTGGATGCCATCATAATATCATAACTTTTATCACAGGTAAAATGAATGGGTAGCTTTATAAACAACATATGTGGCAATCAAGAATTGGGGTGAGAATGCTCAGAAAAATAGTTTCAATGTCCGTTTGCATATTTTCCTTCATCTTCATAATTTATATATATATATTTTCTTTTTCTAAATTCACAAAAGTGTATCTAACTAGCAAAAATATCAAATGTAAAATAATCTCATATCTCCCTTCCTCTTTTTTTTAATCTAAAATGTAGTTAAAATTATTCCTCTATTTTTCTGCCCTTTCAAAGGCATTCTGTATGTCTGTTATATATTTTTCCTTGCTTTGTTTTATGCTTTGACAGAAATTTCAGCCAAGTTCTGCCATGTTTCACATATGTTTCTCTCATACCTCTTTTCCCCTTGGGGTTTACCTAATTATCTCAGTTAATTCCATTTTTATTCTCTGAATTTGCATCTGCACCTGGGGAGGAATAACCGTAGACACCAGTACAGGCTGGGGACTGACCTTCTGGAGAGCAGCTCTGCAGAGAGGGACCTGCGTGTCATAGTGGACAACAAGTTGACCATGAGACAGCAGTGTGCTCTTGTGGCCAAGAAGGCCAATGGGATCCTGGGGTGCGTTAAGAAGAGCGTCTCCAGCAGGTCGAGGGAGGTGATCCTGCCCCTCTACTCAGTCCTGGTGAGGCCACATCTGGAGTATTGTGTCCAGTTCTGGGCTCCACAGTACAATAGGGATGTGGAGCTGCTGGAGAGAGTCCAGCGCAGGGCTACAAGGATGATCAGGGGCCTGGAACATCTGCCCTAGGAGGAGAGACTGAGGGCGCTGGGCCTGTTCAGCCTGGAGAAGAGAAGGCTGAGAGGGGATCTGATCAGTGTCTCTAAGTCTCTAAGTACCTCGAGGGAGGCAGTGAGGAGGATGGTGCTGGCCTCTTTTCACTGGTGGCCACCGACAGAACTAGAGGTAATGGCCACAAACTGAAACACCAAAAGTTCCACAGGAACTCAAGGAAAAATTTTTTTAACAGTGAGAGTGACAGAGCAGTGGAACAGGTTTCCCAGAGAGGTTGTGGAGTCTCCTTCTCTGGAGATCTTCAAAACCCTCTTGGACGCAGTCCTGTACCACATGCTCTAGGTGACCCTGCACCCTGTGTGTGCAGGGAGTTGGACTAAATGACCTCTAGAGGTCCCTTCCAACGTTAAGCATTCTATGATTCTATGATGATCTGAATCTTCTTTCATAATGAGTGTACATTTATACCTTTATGGCAACTATTCTCACTTAAACATCTCTTTCACATTTATTTCTTTCACAGAATGTGTTGAACTCTGCTAACTAACCCACAACACTGTAAGCAAGTGCCCTGTAAATGCTTATAAAAGCTATACCAGGAATACCATAATTTTATATGCATTGATTGGTATTCTTATCATAATCTCAGATTAGGTGAGATTCAATTTATACCCCAGTTTTCTGAGACCTGGGCTGGTGACTTTGCTTACCTTGTTTCATTGTGAGTTGAATAAGGGAGATGGACAGATGTTTTCAGATATTCACAGAATCACAGAATGCTTAAGGTTGGAAGGGACCTCTAGATATCACTTCGTCCAACCTCCCTTCTCCAGCAGGGACACCCAGAGCACGTGGCACAGGGTGGCACCCAGGTGGGTTTTGAAGATCTCCAGAGAGATCACACACTCCACAGCTTCTCTGGGCAGCCTGTGCCAGGCCTTCAATGAAAAATATTCATAACAAAAGTAATTGAGAGCAAAGAATGCCAAATGGTTCTAACTCTCTTTTAGTAATTAATTTCATTTATTTTTAAAGGAAATCAAATCAAACTCAGAATACTTTTGATCAAATAGCTTTCTCAAATGACAGCAACATTCTGGGAAGAGTTTTTTAAAATATATTTCCAATAAATTCCGTCCTCATATAGGACATTAAAAAAAACTGGTAATTACCAGAATGCTTTATCTCTCACATCCCAGATTTTTTTGATTATTTCTATCATGTGCAAGATTTCTCTTAATGTCAGCATTTCTGTATACCTCTCAGGACTTTCTCATGTGATTTGTTATATTATACTGCATATAATTTCTAAGATCTCACTGTATTTTAAAGTTGCTTGAAACTACTTCCATATGTAATTTAGAATAATTTTTTTTACAGCAAACAGAAAGGCAAAATTTTCCTGTCTTTATATTGTCTTTTCAATCCTACTGGAATAAAATATAAGGAAGGGGCAAACTTGAACTATTCTGCATGTTCTGAGCCTCTGGAACATTTCTTCTAAAAATATCTTTCATATTGCAAAAACACCTAGCAGTTAGAAATCCTCGATGATCCCAAACCTATTGTGAAATATCAGCAGCTTATACACAATAACACCAGTCCATGAGTGGTATGAATTAATGCATGCTTATGAAATATAATAATATAACTGAAGAATATGCTTTTTAGAAGTCTAGGAAACTAGCCTGCAGAAGGCTTTACAGCTTTTACAATTAATTAAGTCAAAGTAAAAAAGAAAACAAAACAAAATTTTAGACATTATTGTTATATGACCACGCTGAGAAACCTCCAGGCTAAGATAGAAGAATTTGCCATAGATAAACAACAATAGAAATAAGTAATATACTTTGAAATATATAGGAATGAATGAGAAATAATTCCAAATATCAATCATACCTCTTAACTGAATACTCATTGCATTTAAAATAGCTTTTCATTTTTAATTCCTAAATAGTAAAAAAGGACAAACCATATATATACATATACATATGTGACACATAAAAATTAATCTCTACTGTCATTGGCAATCCTACATAGACCAATGAAGATAAAGAAGTGATACATTATCATGATAATACAGAATACTGAAGACATCTCTCAGCCCTCCTGCTGCATCATATTGCTATTTTTCATGAATGCTTATGCCTTCAGAGCTTATTGTGGTGAAACATTAAACTCCTACATGCTCCTGCAGGCCCAGTGATGTTCCTGTCCTAACAACAGTCTAAGCTTCACTGAATTTTCCATATGAAATTTCATTTTCTGTTATAAACTATAGAAAGATATTGTGGGCTTTTGAAAAAGAAGTCACTCCTTCTCTACTAGAAAGGGGAGGAGGCTGTTAAAATCTTGAATATAACTTGGCATTAAATAAGGAAAGCAGAAGAGTGGTTCTTTTTGAGAACGAAGATTTTTTATTGTTATTATGTTTCAACTCTTCCATGCAATTGACAATAGAATTATGATTTCTTCGTTATCAAATATGAACAGTAAATGTACCCTCTGATTCTAACTTCCTCAAAGAGAAGAAATTACAATTAATTCTCCCACATCAAACCACCCTTATCTAACTTGATGTTCCATTCAGCTTGCTATTATTTCTTTACTGTAAAAAAAAAGATTTCAAAAATCCTTCAGGCCTGGATTATGCTTCCATCTGCTGCAAGATATCACCCTTCTTTCAAAAGTGATCTCAAGCATCTTATTTTTTCGGCATAAGTTAAATAACCAAAATAGATTAGCACCTTATTTAAGGTAATGTAAATCAGAACAGGTATGCAAAGGCTGAATATGTATACAGATGTGCAAGAAACAGAGCATAACAAGGGAAAAAAAACAGGGAATTTCCCAGCCTGGTTCAACCCATATACTATTATCCATTGCTGGTCCTACATGTGGGAAGAGAAGTGGCAACGTGCAGCCTGAGGGCAAACAAAAGAGACTTTAGGGAATTGGGTCAGATGATAAGGAACTCAGGTGTGCAAGTCATCTTTTCTTCCATTCTCTTCAGTACCGACAGCAATATAGAAAGAAACAAGAGGATACAGTCCATCAACATGTGGCTCCGTGATTGGTGTTATCACCACAACTTTGGAAGCCTTATATGGCACCAGGTATGATGGCATCAAATAGGATTCATTTTTCTCGAAAAGGAAAGAGGGTCCTAGGCCATGAGCTAGCAGGGCTCATCGAGAAGGCTTTAAACTAGATTTGAGGGGAGAGGGAAGCAGGGAAGCAGGGATCAGGGAAGCAGGTGAAAAGGTAGGGGATGGCCTGTCATGCCACTCATACCAGCCTAACTCCAGAGCCAGTGAAGTCTGGAAAGGGAAAACAGCAAAACAGGAGAGTTTCTGAAGGCTCACAGAGTCAAGTTAAGCTGCCCCAACCAGAAGGAGAGGCGTATTAGGTGCTCAACTCAAATGTCTCTACGTAAGCGCGTGCAGCATGGAGAATAAAGGGAATCAGATATGCGTGTGCAATTGCAGGGCCATGATCTCACTGCAATTACTGAGATGTGGTGGGACAGCTCTCATGACTAGGAATGTGGCCATGGGTGACTTTCGGCTTTTTAGGAAGGGCGAGCCAGGAAGGCAAGATGGTGGAGTTGTTCTTTACTTGAGAGAGCAACTGGAATGTGCAAGGCCAACAGGGGTGACCCTGTCATGAGAGTTTACTGCAGGCCTCCTGACTAAGAAGAGGAAGTGGATGAGGCCTTCTACAGGCTGCTGCAAGAAGCCTCATAATCAGAGACCCTGGTCCTTATGGGGGAGGTCAACCACCCTGATGTCTGGTGTTGACCACACAGCTAGGAATAGACAGTCCAAGAAGTTCCTGCAGAACATTGCAGATAACTTCTTGATACAGGTGGTCGATGAGCCAACAAGGGGAGGCACACTGATACTAGGAAACAGAGATGGTCTAGTTGGAAATGTGAGGGTTGGGGGCAGTCTTGGCTGCAGTGACCATGAGGTGTGGGAATTCACGATCCTGTGGGGAGGAAGTTGGGCAAGAAGTAGGATTGCAAGCCTGGACTTTAAGAGAGCTAACTTTGACCTGTTCAGGGAGCTTCTTGGAGGAATCCCCTGGGCCAGGGTCCAAGAAGGAAAGAGGGTCCAGGAGAGTTGGCTACAAACACCACTCTCTCCGAGCTCAGGATCAATGCATTCCTATAAAAAAGAAGTCTAGCAAGGCGGGCAGGAGAGGGCAAGGAGCTGCTGGGTAAACTTAATGAGAAAAAGAGTGCATACGCAATGTGGAAGAAGGGCCAGGCCACATGAGAAGAATGTAGGAACATTGTCAGAGAATGCAAGGATGCAACAAGGAAGGCCAAGGCCCATTTGGAATTAGAGTTAGCGAGAGATGTCAGGAACAACAGGAAGGGCATCCAGGGTGTTGGTGCCTTAGTGATGGAGAATGCAGAGAAGGCAGAGTTACTAAATGCCTTCTTTGTTTCTGTCCTTACTGCTGAGGTTAGTCCCCACAAACTACAAAGCCCGGAAACAAAAGAGAGAACTAGGAGAGGGGAAGACTTTCTATTGGACTGCTGGATTGGGTTAGGGATTATTTAGGCAAACTGGACATCCATGGGCCCAATAAGCTTCAGCCTCACTTTCGTCCCCCAAAAAGTGATGGAGCAGCTTGTCCTACAGACCAACTCCAGGCATGTCAAGGAAAAGAAGATGATCAAGAGTAGTCAGCATGGATTCACCAAGGAGAAGTCATGTTTGATCAACCTGATAGCCTTCTGTGATGGGATGACAGGCTGGATGGACGATGGGAGAGCAGTGGATGTTGTCAAGCTTGACTTCAGCAAGGTTTTCAATACCTTCTCCCGTAACATTGCCATTGGGAAGCTCCCAAAATGTTGGTTAGATGAGTGGACAGTGAGAAGGATTGAGAACTGACTGGATGGCAGAGCCCAGTGGGTGTTGGTAATTGGGCCCATGTCTAGTTGGAGGCCTGTGTCCAGTGATGTCCCCCAGGGATCAGTACTGAGCCTAGTGCTGTTCTGCTTGTTCATCAATGACTTGGACGAGGGGATAGAGTGCACCCTGAGCAAGTTTGTAGACGATACCAAACTGGGTGAAGTGGCCGACACTCCAGAGGGCTTCTGAATGGCAATTCAGAAGGACCTGGAGAGATAAGAGAGTTGGGCAGAGAGGAACCTCATGAGGTTCAACAAGGACAGGTGCAGGGTCCTTCACCTGGGGAGGAATAAGACACCAGGACAGATTAGGGGTTGACCTGCTGGAAAGCAGCCTGGTGGAGAGGGATTTGAGAGTCCTGTTTGACAACAAGTTAACCATGAGTCAGCAATGTGTCCTCGTGGGCAAGAAGGCCCATGGGATCCTGGCCTGCATCAGCAGGAGTGTTGCCAGCAGATCGAGGGAGGTGATCCTGCCCCTTTTCTCATCTCTAGTGCAGCCACACCTGGAGTTTTGTGTGCAGTTCTGCTCTCCCCAGTACAAGAGCAATGTGGAGCTTCTAGAGAGGGTCCAGCGTAGAGTGCCTAAGATAATTAAGGTACTGGAGCATGAATGTTATGATGAAAGACTAAGCGAGCTGGACCTGTTGAGCCTGGAGAAGATTGACAGGAGATCTGATCAATATGTATAAATACCTGAGGGGAGAATGTGAAGAGGACCAAACTCTTCTCGGTGGTGGCCAGTGACAGGACAAGGGATAATGGGTACAAGTTGAAACACAGGAAGTTCCACTTCCATGTGAGGAATATCTTCTTTACTGTGAGAGCGACAGAGCACTGGAACAAGCTGCCCAGAGAGGTTGTGGAGTCTCCTTCTCTGGAGATCTTCAAAACCTGCCTGGATGCCATCCTGTGCCATGTACTCTAGGTGTCAGTGGTTGAGCAGGAGGGTTGGACTAGATGATCTCTAGAGGTCCCTCCCAACCTCAAGCGTTCTGTGATTCTATGAAAACAAACAAACAAACACTGTTTTATGTCACACTTTTAGAAGGATGTTTTTACTAAGTAGAGGTATACCAGAATCAAGTGGGGCACTTTTAACTCTATGTACTAGTAGTTGTGGCTGAGGCCATGATGAAAACCGTGTTGTTGTTATCAAAGTGCACAGTCAAAAGTCTATGTTTCAAGGAAATTTCTATCAGAAATGGCAGAGTGGTAATCACCTATAGAAACATTAAAGCCTGCTATGTGCCTACCCAAGAAAAATCGTTTAATTAAAAACTGAAATATACAGATGCATACTATAAATGAACTTTAGCATCCATCCTTTATGAGTGAGTCATCTCTTAAAAAGGCATGCAGTGAATGCATTGTGTTTTTATGTTTTTGTTTTGGTTATTTGTTATTACAGTTTAGTGTTTTAACAGTGTTAAGTTGCCATAAAAGTACAGGAAATGGAAATATTCTATACATAGCTCATTGTCAAGGTTTTATGACCATACAAATTAATTTCTGACTAGTTGGCTAAAATAGGTTAATATCTCCATGAAAACAGATTTTTCCCATAAGTCTGAATGTTAAAAGATAAATGATGAAGTTCATGAATTGGAAATGTATTCAACTGCCTTAATTTATTGTGACTGAAATATGTCAATAAGAAATTTAGGCATAAAAGGAGGAAAGGGTCGTTTTAACATTATGTGAAAGCCATCACATTATGTACAGCCATCACATTTGTGGCTTTTTAAAAAACATCTCTAACAGTATTTGCAATAAACATAAATTGCAAGACCTCCCATTCTCCTGCAATATTCTTTGAGGCAAGTGTACAAAAACAGTTTGAAATGGAAAATGTTCAATCTAATTTTTTTTCCCCTGAGGTTTCTCCACTGTTTGATTAGAGAATGGCTGCATTCAAACATATTACCATTCTGTCAGCAGCACTCACAGATTTGTACTTTCACTGCATGATAAATGAAGTTTACACAGTTTATGTTGTGTGAGGACAGTGTCTAGTGATTCAGTGATGCGCATATGATTTGTAAGCATCTGATTCAGTTAATCGTTAAACAGTGAGTAGTCTTAAGGTTTCCAGAATTCTGTGTAAACATGGAAATGAGATGGCCCAAATCCTCAGGAGCTGTAAATCAGTGCAGTTCATAGGAAATAAAGGAGAATATATCAACCTCCACCAAATGATCCAGCCTTTTTTTTTCCCCACTTACACCTGTTAAGATACAAATCCCTCTTTAAAATTAATTCAGTGTTTAGACAAGTTCATTAGTTGACACATCAATCATATACTTTTGTGCAAATTATATTCCTGTTACAGTATTGCTTGGCAAACAGTACACATGAAGGATACGGGTGCAGATTAGACCATTGCATTACATTAACCCTAGTTACAGGTTTGTAAACTTTTAAACTTCTTTTATTTTTTCTCAATGTGACTATATTTGCATTTATATAAACTGTTCATCCATTCAGTGAGTAGACAGATCAGTTTAGTGATATTTACAGATTTGGATCAAGGTGAAGGAATACAGAATTTTGACCTTTTCAGATTTTAAAGGGAAGGTTAAAAGATGACTTGTTCACAATTTTAAAATGCCTACAAAAAAGAAGAAAGTCCTGAGAGTAGAAGAGTCTTCCATTTATCAGACAAGGAACATCACCAGACAGCAAATTGGACTTTGGCATTAGAAGCATTTACATGAGAAATATGAAGCACTGGAGTAAAAAAATGGGATAAATTCTCAGTTACTACCTATATTTATGTGAAAGTTGGATGCATTTCCAAACATTTTGGTATAACTGAGAGTAACTATGGTTTGACAGCTGAAGATCTATTGGTTTATGAAAAATGTCAGACTAGATCATACCAAAATTCCCTCCTAGTGTTAAAGTATATAAATATAAACAATGGCTCTTACAGGATGAAGATAAAGAGAAGGAAAGTCCTCATATTTCAGGGCATAACCTTAACTGAACTATCATAGCTAGCAGAAATGAATTTCATGTGTTAACAAGGTAACTATTTTCTGTTAGATGATCTGCTGTACATTTCAGTAGTGCTGGTCCCAAGGAGAGTAAGGATGCTGGACTAGACTAACACTACTCTCTGAAACTGTACAATATTGTCATCCATAATGCAGTCTCAGAGCTCCTATCTACCTATGCTCTCTAGGGCATAGGTTCAATGCTGCAAAGCCCTTGATTTTATGGAAATACACATTTTTTGACTGAGAGAATAAAACCATGTAGTTTGCTCTATCTGGATATTTATCTTAATATGAGATCTCTCAGGCAAATATTCTGAGTCTTGAAATATCATCTTCAGCTATATAAATATCTCCCACCTGGAAAACCATCGGTGTTTTCAGGCAGTTAATGTCATACATAAGTATAATAAGTCACCCTGACAGGAAACTTACCCAAGGAATTCTGCTTTTCTGCCTGGGTGCAAGATATGATGGTGTATCAGGGCATATCCTATGAAGGATCTACTATTGCTAAATTCTACAGATTTTGAACTCTTTTCCACTAACATGAAGGATCAGGGGTCCTAAAGAGTTTTTAAAAATAATCTAAAGCTAATGCCCCCTAAGTGAATAACACCTTTCTTTACATCATGATTCTAACACACTTATTCCTAGACAAATTATTTTCTAAAACATTTTTTTCTTCTATATCAAGCAAGAAAACAGTCATGATTAAAAGGAGAACTAATATTTCCTTCTCAGAATGCCTTTAAATGTAAATTCAGCCAGGAGCAAAGTGTACTCACAAGGTATTTTCTCTCTTGATTTTGTTTATATTTATTTCCAAAATGAGTACTTATAAATTCTTTTATCATAAAACTGAGAACATTTAATCTCACATGTTAGTCTTCTTCACTCACATTTTCCACTGACATGAATCAATCTTGAGCAATATAACTGTTCTTAAGTGTATTAGTTTAGTTTATAGCCTTCCATGTTGAAAAATGTACTGTACATTTAGTGTTTGCAGATTGTTTACTATAGGTGATTGCATATGGGAAGGAGGAACCTTCAGACAAATACTGTTTTACAGAAATAAATGAGCATCTCAGATGAAAACATGTCAGTGTTGCCTTTTTGTCATCAAAATTGTACTAAATTAAATAATAGTTTTCTCTACAGAATTACTGAGTTAGTATTTACTGTTCTCAGTCAGCAAGCAAACCCTCTCTCCCCAGAATTGCTCCATGTTCTTGTCCTCCAGGAGCCCTTTTCTCTTTCATATTTTTGGATATTTACCTTCCCAGTTGCTGCTACCTTTCCTTCTCTTACATTTTTCTTCTGTTGCCTTCCCACTCAATTCTTAGCTCAAATAAATAATGAAAACCCTACAAAAGTACAGAAGAGAAAAGCTCTGATTTACTACCTTCCAGAATCAAGATTCTTTTCCCCTAGTCATTGTAATTGTTTCTCTTTTATCTTGCTTTCTGTCTAACCTGCATATTTTTGAAACAGCTCTATGAAACATTTAATTTCATTAGTCCTTCAGTAAAATCAGTGGGACTTATGCTTTAAGCAAAACAGCTTTAAAGCATTAAAAACCCATATTGTTTTGCTGAACAGAGATAGAAGCATATATTTAAATAAATGTATTGCTGAGTTGGTTCCATAGTTTCTGAATCAACAACTTGCCTAGAGCCATAAATAAAAACAGTAAGGTTGCTTTAAGAATTATTTGTTTTCCTAAGGATGAATCAGCAACAAGTATTAATGCATTGTTTACTGTTACAGGAAGAAGGAGCAAGTGTGGCAGGTTTTTTTAAAAAATACATTTATCTTTTGACTTATGGTTTAATAATTAAAGAGGTGAAAAGATCTTGAATTATATTTTATAATGGCCTTGCACATATCAACAGGCAACATGAGGGTCAATCTTTTCATATACATGTTAATATTTGAGCTACTCGGGTATCAGATAAGTCGAAGACCAAACCAATTCTGTGACAGAAGTGACAGAAAGACAGACTTGCAGTTTAGGTATTTCCTCTCTAAATCAGTCCAATGAAATGATAAGCATATGAAAAATGCCATATGATTTTCAGTATATACGCTCCAAATAAATGACTCTCTATCATCAAATGTAGCCTACCATGCGTTTAAACTGTAACTGGGCAAACGTATCCTAGGCTATTCTGTAAATTTGTTGGTGTGATGAGGTGAGACAGAAGATGGTTCTACTGTTTCTTATTATAACTCCTAATTCCTTCATAAGTTAAAGGATTCATTTAAGGGTTCCGTAAAGAGCTATGGTGCATGGTAATTGGTGTTATCTCTACTGTAATAGAGTTTCCTTTCCATCCAATTAAACATCTTGTTTTGTTGTCTGATGTCCTGGATACAGTGAGTCTTATTCTTGTGTTCACCTCAAATATGTATGGATAGCATGCAGAGACCATCCTGAAAAACCTGAAGCTCCTGAAAGAAAGAACATGACAGATTATTCTCTTTGGGATATGTGTACACCTAAAAAAATTAACATAACTATTTTGGAAAGGAGTGACTAATTTTTTTCTTTTTGTTTTTAATGCAATCTTTAAACAGCTACTAACTGGCTGTCGAATTAAAACTGCTTGGACAAACCAGGAGACCACTAATCAAGTAATACACATTTCCCACATAATTACAAGTGAAAGTTTCACTCAAAAATGTCTTAAAAATAAAAATAAAATAAAAAAAGACAAAAAGACTCCTCCTAATGATGAATCTCCCTCTTTGCCTGTTCACATGTTCTTGTGTATCACCTTCTCAAACACTGATGTTGGGAGTTGCAAACTGTCACGCTCATCCTCTGCAGAACAATGAATGTCTTAAAAGGGAGATGATGCTCAATTGCTTTTGCAGTTTGGAGTATGAATAAATGCCTAATGCCACTTTTCTCATAGAGCCACAAATAACATTTACACTCATGACTCACAGTTTCAGGAAAACCTACAGGGAGAGAAAGCTCAGCAACAAAAAGCAGTTATTCTTCCTGGAACAGTCCATTTTCTTTAACTTTCAGGAATTTCATCTTCTCCTCCCCTACATGCTTCTTCCCTCTGCCTACTCCACTGCTTCAGTACCATGTATCTCCTGATCAGCACAGAGAATACAAAAGGGTTTTTAACAGTTGTGGATGGAGAGGCTGAAGTGTGAAATGAAAGCATGCATAAGTTAGTAAGCGTTTGCTAATTAATACCATAAGAGCATAGGAGTTTTCTGTCTTGCTGGGCATGACTGAGCGAACAGCTACACGTGAAGTGAAGAATATATATGTCTACATATAGAAAGATAAAAGTAATAATGTTCCAGCTTTAACAAGTTTAGTTCTGATACCTAGACATCAGTCTGGAGTAAGAAACTTAAAAGGAGTTTCAGGAAAGCTGTGGCAAAAGACCTTTAGATATTTATATCCTTCTTTTAGTAGTGTTGGCCAATTTCTGACTGCTTGGGCATGCAGTCATGACTGATGCATGCCTATTAACTCTTTTATAAAGCACTTCTAATGGCTCAGAGTGGAATATTTTGTTTTTTTGGTAAAAAATAAATAATAATCCATCAACACAACAGGGAGAATGAAAATGAGAGAAAATCATTATTCAGAAAGCTTTTAAATGATGTTGTTTGTTTGCATCACTGTGTCTGCTCTTCTTCCAGGAGGACCAAATCAAGCAATTACATAGCACAAAAGAATACACTGCCTCACAGATCATGTATTACCAGGGGAACTGGCAGGGGATGCTTTGCAGAAGTTCTGAGCTCACATAGTAATAATGGAAGTCCACAAATACCATACCTTGAGCACATGACATGCTGTGCTATAGTAAATATTCTGAATAAAAAACAGGCATCCACCCAAAGGCAACCATTGGCCTTTCTCTGTGTTCTACCTAATAACATATCTTAATACTTTACAAGGATACTGTGAAAATGCATGCATTAATGTTGTGATGTACTTGGTTACCATACAGATGAGCACTATAATTCTCCATGAGAGAATTAATAATTCAATGTCTAGGACAAGCTTTCAAATAGCATGCAGAAACTGAGACAATGATCAACAGAATGCAGCACAGCCTCTCGCTGATGCTCATCCATCCATTCAGGAGGCAGGAGACGTGGAAAAATGGTCTGTGGACAGTTTTTTGCATGCACACCACTCTAAGATGGCTTTAAACACTTAAACACTTTCTCAATAACTAATGCAAGAATAACAATGAGGGAAAACTGAAGGACAGAGCAAAGGGATCTTGTGAAGTGCATAAATGAGCAGGAAAAGAGAAAAAGAACAAAGAAAATCGGAAAGCAGGATGACACTATATGCTGAGTAAGTTATACTGCTCTCAATAAAAATAATCATGAACCTGTCACAGATTTTCATATACCATTCTAATAGCAAAATAAAGTGCCGCTCTTTAAAGTACTAAAAATATGCTATTTTACGCAAGTCTGTGTCAGAATTTCCTCATCAGTCAAAAAGTGATGCCCACTTTAGTACTGGTCTATATCTTCACTGATTACTGTTATGGTATGGGAATGTATTTAAGATTAAATATACACAACAGTCTGCCTAGCAATCCACTTGACCTACAAAGTTAACAGGATCAAAGCAAAAGCGATCCATCTTCAGGAGTGCCAAGATGAGTGGCCCAACATACAGAGGAGCATCTATAACTCCCCATTTAGAGCAACTTGTCAGAATAAGGCTCAAATGTTTGCCCCAAGATTCCAAGAATGTTAAGTTTTTGTACCAGCATACCATCACGTTTATTAATATTTTCCCGTTAAACTACTATGAAAATATTAGTTAATATTAATGAAGGTTTGTCATTTTATTGTACATATGCCCTATTGTACAGTAACTGCATTTTTTAATAATGTTGGAAGTGTTCTGCCCTGTGGACAGATGTGATTATCAAATTCAATGCCTGCAGCACATTTGCTGACCTTCAGCAAGCTCTGACTTTTTTATGTTGCAACATTATTTTGTTTTATTATTTTACCCGAAGAGAGCAGTCTGTGATCAGCAAAGAGATGCTTTTATCTTAATCATTGATCCCATATTCATAAATATTCAGATTTTCAGTCTCCCAGGAACACTGTTCACTATTTCTTAGTCTATGAAATAAAGCAATGAAATCATTTCAACCAAAACTCGATATGAAAAAACAGCTAGTCCAGTTGTGTTAGTAGTGTAAGGTCATTTTTATTTGTACTTGTTTAATGTTTGCACAATCCAAGCTTGCAGCCTTAAACTTTCTACATTAAGTGCAGCTCCATTTAACTCAAGAGGAATGCTTACATACTTACAAGCCTTAAGGTACTTTTCTTTTATTCTTACTACCAGACTGCTGGTTTTGGCCAGTAATTAAACATGCCAGGCACCAAGAAACAAGTCAATACCAAAAAAAAAAAAAATTAGACTGAAGTTTGACACTGATATAAAACCAGAATAATGTCATTAAACTTAATGGATGAAAACTGGTACTTAAGAACAATCTGCCTATAACGTATAATACGCTTATAATCATCTCCATAGAAAACATGTATGGAAATGGTTTTCTCTATGATGCAATGGATGCAGCAAGTTATTTTAATTCCTTCAAGTCAGAGGCCTTCAATTTATCATGCTCAGTTCACTGAATAAACTATGCATTTTTTTGCAAATATATGTGCATTAGAATGAGAATGACTGAAACATGATAATGGTGACTATGACTTTGATAATCTCATGCAGAAAGATCAAATTCTACATTTTTACAAATTCTTCTTGTTTGAACATCAAAACTTCATACAAATAATTATAAAAATCTTCCCCCAAAACACTGAAATAAAACAATCCACTTCAAAAAAATATAGCTCCTTTTATACACATAACATTGAAGAAGAAAAAAAAATGCAAATAAGAATTTTTAGTTAAGTAAGGATTTACACTCTTAAATTCAGGTATTTTAGGTTATGCAGTCATCTGAATAGCTGGACACTGCCTAAAGGCAGAATATTATGTTTACCCTTCTTTAAGAGATTCGTTCATCTATAAGATTTTAGATCAG
This sequence comes from Tinamus guttatus, assembly GCF_059628265.1. Taxonomy (NCBI): domain Eukaryota; kingdom Metazoa; phylum Chordata; class Aves; order Tinamiformes; family Tinamidae; genus Tinamus; species Tinamus guttatus. The sequence goes on along the minus strand of NW_028289020.1, from coordinate 386,546 downwards.
GATAAATCTAAAATCTGTGCAAATCACCTAGTCTTTTCAAACGTGAAGATGTGTGAGTTGACAGAGAGAAGGAAATTATTTATCAAACTGTTTATATTTTGAGTTCTTTATGCTATATTTCTATAAGTGTGTTATATAGCGTTTATAAGCATGTATTCTATAATGTATTATTGATATATGTAATATTTTTTTCCACTACTAACAATTACATGTGAAAGATTATGAGGTATAAATTATTAATGCGGCAATTATTTTAAAGGATCCTCTGCCCTCTGAATTTTATATTTGTTACCTAGGAGTAAAATAGACTTTATTTAACCATTAGTAATGCACAATATCAAAAAAAAAAAAAAAAAAAAAAGAAAGAAATTCAATGGTAAATCTTATATTGAGGGATATAAGGACACTTATTACTACACCAAACATGTTACTACCCCAAAATAAATAACTTTCTTCACATTTAGAATATATATGTAGATCTTTTTGTTAGTAAGTACTTTTTGCCAAAAGATACAAAGGAACAGTTTAGTATTCCTGATAAAAATCTGAGATGTATTTCATCTGAGCTGCAAGGAAATCTCTGTCACCACCTTGAAGAATACTAAACTGCTGTATGCCACAAGAAGGAAAAACATTCTCTTTTTAGCTCGACACAATTATCATCATTTCCAAATCACAACAGTAGTAATTTAAAACAAATTGGCAATTTTTGAAAGCAAAAACAAACAAAAAAAAATCCTTTCTAAAACAACAGTCTCTGCAGTTCACCAACCTATCCTATTACTTAAACTAATTAAGATTAAATATGAGGAGAAGAAACATCTAGTATCACTGAACGTATATATTCTTGAAGAAAAGGGGAACTGTCAGGTTAAGGGACATTTGACTTATTTGTGTGCTTCAAAGAGATTTGCTTGATTTGAAAAGAATCACCACTCTTTGTAACAGTTTATTCAAAGACTACATAAACATGACTGCTGAAAATCAACTCAATCTTTACACATTTAGTTGCATGAAAACTTTGCTATTAGCTTCAGTGAGCTGAGGATTTCACTGTCACTTGACAAAGTAGCTTCCTAATATATTTAATTATAAAGAAATCATGACATTTGCTTATGGATTTCTTGGATAAAATGAATTTAAGAAGCATCAGTTTCAAAAGCAATACTGATAAAATTTCCTCAGTCACCTCCAATCTGATTTACCTTTCACAGCAGGTGTACAAAACACAGGGGAGCATCTGGATATAAGGAGGAAGGTCAACACAGTACCTGTGAACTTGAACATTTCCACTCCATTTGCTCATTCCAATGTCTGTGAAGCAAGAGCCCATGAAAGCTCCTGGCATTGCTGTAACCATCTGGGATTTTGGAGAGGAGTGCAAGGGGGAAAAGGAAGTGAACTCTGTCTGTATGGAGAACAACTTAGGCAAATACTGCATAAATGTGCACAAGGGAAAACAGGAGCTCTCCCTCTTTAGTCTTTGCCAATTTGAATTCTCCAAATTGGTGCTGCCTGATTAGTCAGTAAAAAGTGCCTGTTGAGAATGCTGCAGAAGCCATTCTTGAATAGCTAGTAAAAATCTAAACAGTTTTGATGCTTAGTCTGCTTCTGTATTTCACAAATCCTTCTTTGTTCATTTGCACAATGACTTCAGAAGTGTATTTCAGAAAATGAGACGGCAAAAGAAGAGTGAGAGGGAGATAAAAAGGGGGAAAGAGTGAATTATATATTTATTTTTATTTTTTTTTCAGCTTCCAGGGTTACAAATTTTGTGTTATTACCAACATAGGGAAGATAATGTATTTTAGGGATTGTTTTTCTGATGAGTGGCACAACCCAAGAAAATGAAGTTTTAATTTCTTGATTAATTTCTTACTTTCTTTTCATGAAGAAAACAATAATAGAATGATAGTATGATTAAAGCAAACAGCACTAATGAAGATTGTTTCTGATCGCCTCATTTCTCACCAACAGGGTTTACCAGCTGTGCAGGTAGGTAATGACTGCGATACAGTCTTTTTTTTGTGGACATGTCCTGTTTTATTCATCAGAACTTTTTTACAGCTTTCCCAGGAGTTGATGAGATAGCCAAAATCAATTTCTAAGCTTTCCCCAGATTATCATAATCAACAAAATTCATTACAGACATTGTGTGCAGTTAAGGCCCCTACTTACAGAGGACACAAAAATCAAGTCTTTATAGCATAGAAAAATACATATATAAAAGCAAGGATTTGACCACCATAAAGAAATTAAAAATGTAGATAGTCAAAATTTGTTTAAATGTTCCTAAATAGAGAAGTGTTGTTTTAGGATAACTTATATACATTTTAAAATGAAAAATAAGATATGTGAAACAATATCTACCTACTATCATGTCACCAGCAGCATAGTATCTGAGAGTCATTTAACCATTAGGGACTTTTTCTTTCCTCATGATGTCTTTTTTATGCAATAGACATGGGGGGAGGATGTTAAAACTTCATTTTATAGATGAAAGAAGAAAATAGATAATCACTTGCCTAAACTGACACAGCTGATCTGTGGTTACACTGGGAACCATAAGAGTCTTAATGGTATAGGCCCTTTTATGGATAAAAACTTCTGTGGATTGCTTTTCCTATTTCATAAATATGGCATATGAAAATAAATTACAAGATTGCAAATAGAACTAAATAAACACAGCAAGAAAGGAAGCAAATGTAATACTTGATTCATGCATAGTGCAGATTTTATACAATTTCATTATCATATAAATAGCTCACATATATAATCTTTCGTGCATTAATTCTGATAAATGTTACAGTAAAAATTAAGATTAATTGAGACTGCTTTGAAAGATTTGCTAGGAGTTATATCTGCAGTACTTTTTAGCCTAGTTACATTATATTGTGAAAAAGTTTTGGTATTCTATTAGTGACTTACAATATCTGCTTACTTGTATTTTTATAAACTGCTAAACTGTGTAAAATTGCTTTTTTCAATTTTAATTTTTGATGCTTAGAATTTTTCTTCTTCTTTTGCAAGGTTTGAGTCTTCAGAATATATAGAGATCTGCTAGCAGACTGAACTGCTAAGTGTTTGGGAAAATAATACATGATAGCTGCAGAGAAGCATTAAATCTGCATAAACCTACAAAGGTTCAGAGCTAAAACAGGTTACAAAAAAAGAAATTGAAGGGCAAACATTATTTGTTGTCACTAAAGGACATTAAGTTTTCTCACAGTCACAAGAGGTATCTAGGGATGTATTAATTCTTCCTTTGGATCTAGCACATACGGATGTACTGCATACCCTTTTGTGTGTGTATAGATTCAGACAAGGCAGCTGAGAGCAGAAAATAACTCTATCTGTCATATTTAATAAAAACACAGTGAAATATTAAGTCTGATTTTCTATTGCCTTACACCTGGTGCAAATATTTTTGTCTTTAAAAACTGAGTGAAAGATGGATGTAAAATATAGCAACAAAAGAATGTCAGTATAAAATATTCACAATACACATATTTACACAGCTACCTGTTATATATGACAGAGGTAAACTACGAAAGGCAAATTTCAGGAAGAAAAGCTCTCATTTCACAGCCATACCAAACACAGTCCTTCATTTCAAAGCACATAAAAAGCTTTAGTTTGCCACTGCAACCTGACCACGAACGACCCAAACTGAGCCTTTGGGTACATCCATTTCTGCTGCTGGATTATTCCACAGTCTTATTGTACCCGATTGTCTTTCAGCTGCAGTTCAGTGTTTGCAAATTTTCCCTACAGAAATTGAATTAACTCAGGTCTTCTCTCTCCTGCATTTACCCTTTCTTCTCTTACACACTGTCAATTTTCCTTTGAATGTCATCCACTCGGGTAGGTTAGAGCACTACAAGCACATCCGATTTTCTTTCATGGCATTAACCGCTCTACTGCTTTGGCACTGTATCCAAAATAAGCGGTCAAAGTGGATCTTCAGACAGTAGTGCCAGGCTAAAGCTGAAGACTGAAATTTCTCAGAAAACTTAATAAAATATGAAAAGCATTTATCCCATTTTCAGTGAGTAAAGGCTGTGTCCCAAAGCTAGTGTCACGCTTTAAAATCACACAATAGTATATTGTTGAATAAAGTTATTCTTTTTTGATACTTTGCAGTCTTTAGAATTTTATAATGCATATCATGCAGACATTCCTCTGGGATGAAATAGCAATAAAACTTTAATAAACTATAAGCAACATTTCAGCCTGAGTGACAAACACTTTACTACATAAGTATTACTGATAAATTATATTAAAAATAAACAGACAAGGAGATATTATTAAAAGTTTGCCTCTTTTTCTAGAGATGTGTTGCATATTCGAGTTTGCCTGGAATTAAACACCGGTAAATCTTTAATGAGGCATGAATGAATATACCAATCACTTGAGAGTTATTGACACATCAATATCCATAGAATAGTGTCTTATTAAACTATTGCAGTTACTTCCTTGATAGACATTATATATTCAGCATCAATAATGCATGAACATTTTTAATTCATTTCTGTTGTTACACCCTGTCCTTACTCCTGCAGCAACATTATTAAAACTGATTTTATAAATATCATTTTCTCGAGATACATATGTTAAGTGTGACTGATACTGAAGAGCTATAAACGTAGCTGAGTTTAAAATTCCTAATTTATTACTGATAAATAATACATGGCTTAACAAACAGAAGAGTGATATACTTAAATGACTCTTTTTGCCAGATTGACCCAGAATGAAGGAGAAGACTTTTTTATTACACATTTGAGCTGTATTTATAAGTTACTGATTTGAAAAGATCAGAGAGGTATGCAGGTGTGAATGCTGATCACTCTGACACCTGGTTTCTGAGGTTTCTTGCTCCAGGAGCATCCACTTCCTTCTTGCGCTTCCACATGTCAGTTGATGTTATAGTGAAGTCATGTTCCTAACCTGATTCGGAGTACAGCAACCCTCGAAATACAGGAAAAACTCTGCTGTCGACAGCTCTGTCTTCACCTGACATTGTGCCACTTGCAGTTGTTTTCCACCAGACCAAAACACTCAAAGGTTCTGCTGTGACATTGCTCTGCTGTCCTCCCAGGTCAAGCGGATAAACACATAAAATAGCATCGGTTAGAAATGAGACAGTGCATTTTGTAAATAGAGGTTTAAGCCACTTGGCAAAACTTAAGGTTCTGCTGAACTGCGGAAGAGTGCCTCTCCATCCAGCACTGTTTGCACCCACATCTAAGTGTTTTTTTGGTAATCACTTGTTTTTAATTCATGAATTTCAAATCATTTTATGGTTATTATTGAATGATTTCTTGTGATATTTGTGCTCTGCAAATAAAACTAAGCATCTTTTCCCCAAATTCCCAAATGATAAGAGTACTAAAATACATGCTGTAATGAGTATACAAACTGCCTGGTAGTCTCTGGCAGGGTTAGATCACTTGAACTATATTCCTATCCTTTTTCCAGTGAGTTTCTTGTGTTCCTATAGATGATTTACCACCCTTTTACTAATGTGCTTAAAAGGGGAAATCATTATTAAATGTGATTATGTTATTACTAATAACGATTTTGATGATGGTGATGTTTGGGTGTTCAGCTGGAGTCTTGTTAGGAGCTGCATCCATTTATAACTCCAAAAAAGAACACATGACTGACAATGTTTGCTAGAATGTAGTATAATAATAGATGTAACCAAAGAACATTGTGGTAAGTGGTATGAGGTCCAGCTGGTGGCCAGTCACTAGTGGTATTCCCTGGGATTTAATATGAACCAGTAATGTATTCATATTGCAAAAAAAGCAAACAGCACCCTGGACTGCATTAAGCAGAGTGTCGCCAGCATCTTGTGGGAGGTGATCCTTTCCTTCTGCTCAGTCCTGGTGAGACCACACCTGCAGTGCTGATTTCAGTGCTGGACTCCCCACACTGGGGACATACTGAGTGAAAGGCCAGTGAAAGGCCACACAGATGATTAAAACACTGGAGCATCTCTCATACTAGAAGAAACTGAAAGAGCAGGGGCCCTTTAACCTGTAGAAGAGATGTTTCAGAAGGGATCTTATCAATGTGTATAAATAGCTGATGAGAGGGAGTAAAGAAGAAAGAGACCGACTTGTTTTAGAGGTTGCTAGTGATGAAATGGGTGTCAATGGACACAAATTGAAATACAGGAAATTACATTTAAACATAGGAAAACATTTTTCTGCTGTCAGGCTGGTCGAGCATGAACAAGTTGCCTAAAGAGGCTGTAGGGTCTTCATTCTTGGAGATATTCAAAACACAAAGGGCAATGTCCTGGTCAACCTGATCTAGCTGACTCTACTTTAAGCAGTAGCCTTGGACTAGAAGATCTCTAGAGGTCCCCTCCAGCCTCAACTGTTTGATTATTCTGTGAAAAGGGAAGCAGGTGATAATGAAAATATTTTGAATAGTATGATATATAGTAGCTACAGCATAGTTGCTTCCCTTTTCTTAACTATGATGTATATTGTGAATGGAAGAGACAGGTTGGGAGAGATCTTTACTCAACATTTGGTCAAAATGTCTGACTAAAACAAGCAATCTAGTTTCACTAGCAACTGAGCTTGGAGAAGCAGAGAAGATTAAGATGTGAAGAGACTCTGCATTGTCATTTCTCTTTAGAATCAGGTAGGAGCTTCTATTAGTACTTTAATTCCATTTATTTCTGAAAATAAAGAACAATGGTAAATCACCAGGAGCTGTTTGATTCTTCTGTTCACATTTCTCAGCTGTCACAAAATGTCTTATCATTGTTGTGTAATGTTTAAGCTCTGCAAGGCCACATGAATTACAAAAAAATGCTTTGCAAGACATAATGCTGCCCACGATAGCTCTTACAGCATTAAATTACATTCTAGTTTAATGAAGTATTGGGAAGATCGCTTCACTAGCATTATCAGCTTGGAGATAAAATGACTATCAAAGAGCTGGTAAACTGAACAGGCAGAGGTAAACATGGCAATAAAAATAACATCATTGTCCAATGTGCTTCTCTTCAATAAAATCTAAGATGTTGCTTTTAGCGAAGTTAAAGATTTATGAAAATTTCTGAATCACTGGCAGCTCAGATTCATTAAATCATTTACATTAAATGTTGCTCCTTAGGCTAGTCACTGTCTTGTACACTTCTCTTAACTGTGGTGGAAGAAGTCATGGATTGGATAAAAACTATTATTAATCAAGCTCTAGCAGACAAAGCAAAAGAATAGAAATCTTATGCATAGAGATGAACATTGTCTATTGGAAGAATGGTTACTACTTGCTAAAAATAGAATGTTTTTGATGTTTCACTAAAATAATAAAGAAAAGCAATTAAAACTACATTTGCCAGACTTGTGGGGGTTAATCATCTGCTGTACATCTAGTCTTAGAGAAGTTTAATTTTCTCTCCAAAAATATTTCACTATTAAGCTTTGTTTTTAATATGTAATTAAGTTGCTTTTTATTGATGAAAAAAATGTTTGAAGGGCATGGCTTTTTCTTTTTTCTTTTCTTTTCTTTTTTTTTTTTTTTTTTGCATTTTTATTCAAACTAGGTGAGACATACAACAGCTATAACTTGTATTTTGTACTGCGTGTGTCTTGAAACATGCTTGACTCCTAAGTCACTTCATTTTCAAGAGCTATGAGCAGTCATTATTTCCCTTTGAACTAAATTAAAGGTTTGGGAAGCTCACTTTTTTTCTGAAAGTAACAGAAAGTTGTTGAACTTCCCTATTGGATTAATACTAGGTTGTGGTTTGTGAGTCACAGGTATCAGTCCCCTGTCTTCCATGCTGCATAACCAATGACAAAGCCCTTGAAAGTGCAACTTCTGCATCGTATGAACACAATGTCTGGAAAAATTTGTAAGTATTACCAAGTAGATAATGCATCCACCCAGCATTCAGCACATAAATGCTGTCTTTGACACACTTCAGTTATGGGGCAGAAGTACGACTAAATGAATCAAATCAATCAATCAATCAAAGAAAAAAACCCTTCCAATAAGACAATAAGTATATGATACAGCTGTTCAAAAAAAGCAATTTATTACATAGCTGCATATATGTGTATCTCAGTGATAGTTAGAACAACAGTAGATCTACCGTCAGAAACTGAGAAAGCAGGAAGCAGAAGATAGGGGAAAATTAACATTGCCACTTTCTCAATATAATAACCTTAACCTAGTGAGTATAAGGAATTGTTAGAAGAAAAGTTAAGATTTCAGAGTAGATAGTAGGATAGGAGCTACCTGACCAAATATAGATGTCAACATCTAAGCTAGTATTTTCAGATTTCTTGAATTTGATCAAGAGGAGTAGATAGTTATTAGAATATAAAAACAGGTCAGAAAATCATTTTCTAAAAGTACCCATTGCTATAAAAGGAACCTATAGAAAATATCACAGACATAGACATATTATAGATATCGTAGTTAAAGACTTGAGACTTCAGACATAGCTCAGCTTTCAAGGAGACTACTGTCCTAATATATTAGATATTTTTGTCTCCAAAAGGCAGCATTTCTTCCATTTGACCTCAGAATCCCAAATACTATATGATCATTTCTGAACTTATTTGATGTGATAACTATTAATATAACTGGGAACTGTTTTAGCACATTTGGAGCTAAGGAAAATCATTGCAAGTGCTGTCTTGCACAGTAAGGAGTATTTTTTTAATTATTTTTATTATTTATTTTATTATTCTCTGCAGAACAAAGGAGTGAGCTGGTATGTGACATATTTACCTTCTCTAACACTGGCCAGAGGAAAAGAGGGATGGATATTTCAGTGAATTAATGTTTATTTTCAAGCGTATTCATATCAGGATACACAGTTCCAAATGAGAATTTTCCTGAAGGATATATGTCTACCATTTTTATTATTATGGAAACAGCTGTAGTGGCTGCTTTACTCTTTATTACTACTGGGGCACAGGTGTGTCCACTTAATTTGTTTTGTAGGTGCTGTCTGAGTCTGATAAAATCTTTCAGCTTCTATTTTAATAGATTCTGTTTAATCAGTTCTAAGAGCTGAGCAGCTACTTCTGCGTATCTTTCAACAATAGGCAAAGTCATTTTAAGCATTCATGTGTGAGATAAAACATCAGTATACATTTGGAAAAAAAAAAAATGACTGTCTTTTAAGTGTGATGTAATATTCGATGGTAATTTACATTTCTACACCATCTTTAATAAATACAAAATTACATTAATTAAGCTTCTCAACCCACATATGACATTATAAGTTTCTATAAAGCTTGTTTTACGGAAGGGAAGGGAAGGGAAGGGAAGGGAAGGGAAGGGAAGGGAAGGGAAGGGAAGGGAAGGGAAGGGAAGGGAAGGGAAGGGAAGGGAAGGGAAGGGAAGGGAAGGGAAGGGAAGGGAAGGGAAGGGAAGGGAAGGGAAGGGAAGGGAAGGGAAGGGAAGGGAAGGGAAGGGAAGGGAAAGGAAGGGAAGGGAAGGGAAGGGAAGGGAAGGGAAGGGAAGGGAAGGGAAGGGAAGGGAAGGGAAGGGAAGGGAAGGGAAGGGAAGGGAAGGGAAGGGAAGGGAAGAGACGGTGTGTGAGGTAACGAACCTGTGGCAAAGAATGGCTAATGATTTACACATCACTTTGGTAGAGCCAAGAATATAAAATGGAGTCCTATTATCTGACTACTCTACTCTAATTGTTGACTTTGGCTTATAAAATTTCTCTAGTCTTTGTCTTTAAGAATTAGTGGCACAATGAGAAACTGGATCATCACAATAAAGTTCTTCAAAGTATTTATTTTTTCAGAAAAGTGCAGTTTTAATTAAGGTTAATTGTTTTCTTATTGAACATACTAAATATTATTGGTACCAAAATATGCATTATAAAATCGTCTATGGAATGTAGTCCCTCAAAACACAGGAGATTTTTTTTTCAGATGGTGTCTGTTAGTGGCCACAGCCGACCTAGTCCTTTAGCTACAAAAGCATGTTTTTTAGCACTCAGTTGTACTACTGGTATCATGCTAGACTGCATGGCATCTGCTAGATTAACATTATGCAACAAGATTGCCTGTTGGAACTTTCTGTGAACATCCACTACATAGAAATAGTAGAGAGAGACCCTCAAACCAAGGAGACACATAAAAAGCAACTACCCTTCTGTTTGAGTATATTTTCAAAACGACTCTCACGAAATTTAGACCCTGTACCAGCAAGAGACTGGCCTCTAGTTTAGTAAGTTCATTTAAGAATGCAATAATTTTTGAGTAGAACAAACTTGTCAAATCTTAGTTTTCATTCCTATCTCCTGCAAGCATTTCACATCATGTAATAACTTTCATAAACTCCTCAACTTCAGTTTTAAGTCTAGGATTTCTCTCCAATCCTGTTCCAAAATGTCACTATTCAAATGAATAAACCTTTTCTATTTTTTCAGCCTAAATGTATTATCGGTTAATTCTGTTCTTAGGATTGCCTTTCCCTGACTTGAATACTTTGACAGTTCTTTGTGTTTCTGTAGGTAGTTTGATAGACTCTTATTCATCTAACATTATTTTAATATTTTTCCTTATGTCTTATGACAGAAATTTGTAGGAAGAATGTCTGATTTGCAGCATGATTTGAACACAGAAAGGAGAGAGTTCTCTCCATTATCTTTTGGGCTCTTGTTTCATAGTTTGCATAGTTTGCAACGATTACGAAACATTTTTACAGCAGAAAACACTACATGCTGCTCAGTTTCTGCAGCCTATTTTTGTCTAGTCATTTCAAGCACTTTGAGAAAATCATTGTGAGTATTTCCATAGCTACGAAGTAAAGAACTCTTGCAGATAAATGGTGTTTTTCTAAATATTAATAGCATTCTTCATAGTTCATTTTCTGTAACTATTTCATAATGAATATATATGCAATCATTATTTTAAAGCAATTTGCCAATCAGGCTGATTGATTGTAGGTCAAGTCCTCATTCCATTAGAATATCCATTACTGTCACAAAAGAAATAGTGTTAGTTATGTAATGGATGCTGTATACTCTCAAGTGTCCAAAAAAAAAAAAAAAAGAAGAATTAAGATCTTCATTCAGAAGCACAAGAAATATAGCATTGATAGGATTACAAACAGAAAAATTACAGGTGGTCAAAAAAAGCATTTTCGTTTTACTTAAAGCATTTTTGAAGATTTCACAATTGTATTATATTAACATTTTGTCTTTAAATGGTTTTGTATGTTAAACATAGTTACGTGATGAAATTATTTTATATCATTTATACTAAGAGCTTCTTTTCTGTAAATACATACCAATGACCTTGGTGCTGTATTCTCAATTTTCCTAGAGGCCTTCAAACTTTTCTTTAAAGTCACTTGAACTTTTATCAGTTAAAAGAGGAGATTTGACACCAAAATATAGAATTAGTATTTATATTAATTCTATCAAGAAATTGTGCATTTTTACACCTGTTTGCTTTGCTTTTCTGTATCCATTTACCCCTTTTACATTACCTAAAAAAATTGCCAAAGCATATTTTGGTAAACCCATAGTAGCATGGCAATACTTAAGAGTACAAATTATTGTATTGAGAACCCACTTTGTCAGGGCTTATCTGTCCGGTCCTATCTAGGCAATAGTGGATAGCAAGGAGGCCTGGCCCAGATGTTTATTTATGTCAAGATGGAACAAATAATTTCTATTATGATGATCACTATAAAGAAAAGTAAAGACTAATGTCTGGTCACACTTTTGTGGTCTCAAATGCACCTAACACTGCTCTAAAATCAGCTATCCTGAAAAAAAAAATATTCAGCCAAGACTCATTTTTATCCATGGGTATGCTGTGGCATCAGGACAAAAAATGATGATTAAAAAGGGATATGCAAGCAGAAAAAAAAAGTATGTAATCACTGTAGACAAGTTGTCTTAAAAAAAAAGTAAGAAAAAGCAGGGGAATATCTACAGAGTTAAATAAGTGTTTCGTACAAGGCCATCACTACAAATGAAGAAGATATAAAAGAAAGAAATATTGAAAGGATCAGAGTTATGAAAGAAGTTAAGGATGGGAGGTAAAGGAGAAGAATTATTACTGTGAAACACAGCAAGACCACATTGTAGTGGTCTACAATGATTAAAAGGCTGGAAAGTGACAATGGACTAGCTGACAGACAAGAAAAACAATCCTAGCAGCTATATTGTAGTCTGGCTGAAGCCATGAAGATGTTTTAAGGATGGCAGAAGAGGAGTAGCTGCAGTACTTAAAACAAGAGCTGATAAGGACCCAAGTAGTCAGCACAAAAGATAAGATCAGGCATCAGAAATGTTATGCAAGAAAAGCAGAAAGATTTGGAAAGGGGTACAACGTGTGAGCTGAGGAAGATGAAAAAGCTGCAGATGAATCTCAGGTTATAAGACCGAGTGACAATCTCAGACAGAGGCAGGGGTACAGAGGGGTTGTCAACTCTGATGGGGCATGAATGAAGAAGGAGCAAATAGTTCAAACAAACAGCAAAAGGGAAGAGTTCAGCTTTGTTGTAAGCATTAATTCTAACTTGCAGGTGAAACATCATGCAGAAATAGATGTCAGAAAGGCTGAAAAACAGATTGGAATGGTGAGAGAAAACAATACAGCTACAGCACAGATTTACAGTTCTTTAGTAAAGACAGTAGTTCTGTGAGAATGGCTAAAGTGCACTGAAGAGGGAGGGACGGAGTTTCATAGTACGCTCTTGAAACATAAAGATAGCTCCTGGAAGAGAAAGATGGGATGAAATCCAAGGGAAAAGGTGAGTCTTTTTATATCTTTCCAAACACATACACACAAACATATACAGAGCACTACTCGTTCCAACTGCGAAAGATGCTGGAAACTTAAAGGTTTCTTTTGTCCTTAATAAGTAGTGATAGTACAGGACTAAATAAAAGAAGGGCAGAGAGGAGCAAAGGGGCAAGACAGGGAACTTTTTATGTGTCTTTGAGTTGAACAAAAGTGACTCTTTTCTTCTTTGAAGGGAAGATTTATGAATTTAGCCTTGAAATGGTGTATCTTTCAGTGGGAATATGGGTTAGTATCTATATTATTTCATTAAAAGACTCAATTTCAGTTCTACCGTGATATACTCTGATACCAAACTAGGTGGAGTGGCCAACACTCCAGATGGTTGTGCTGCCACTCAGAGGGACCCAGACAGGTAGGAGAGTTGGGCAGAGAGGAAACTCATGAGGTTCAACAAGGACAAGTGCAGGGTCCTTCACCTGGGGAGGAATAACCTCAGACACCAGGACAGATTAGGGGTTGACCTGCTGGAAAGCAGCCTGGTGGAGAGGGATTTGGGAGTCCCGTTTGACAACAAGTTAACCATGAGTCAGCAATGTGTCCTCGTGGCCAAGAAGACCCATGAGATCCTGGCCTGCATCAGCAGGAGTGTTGCCAGCAGATCGAGAGAGGTGATCCTGCCCCTTTCCTCATCTCTGGTGCAGCCACAACTGGAGTATTGTGTGCAGTTCTGCTCTCCCCAGTACAAGAGCAATGTGGAGCTTCTAGAGAGGGTCCAACGTAGAGTGACTAAGATAATTAAGGTACTGGAGCACGTATGTTATGATGAAAGACTAAGCGAGCTGGGTCTGTTTAGCCTGGAGAAGACTGAGAGTAGATCTGATCAACATCTTTGAGTACGTGAGTGGAGAATGTAGGGAGGCCAAGAACAGGGCAAAGGGTAATGGGTACAAGTTGAAACACAGAAAGTTCCACCTCCATGGGAGGAAGAACTTCTTTACTCTGAAGGTGAGAAAGCAGTGGAAGAGACTGCCTAGAGAGGTTGTGGAGTCTCCTTCTCTGGAGATCTTCCAAATCTGCCTGGATGCCACCCTGTGCCACGTACTCTAGGTGTCCCTGTTTGAGCAGGGGGGGTTGGACCAGATGACCTCTAGAAGTCCCTTCCAACCTAAACGATTCTATGATTCTGTGTCATATACCCGACATAAAAGGTTTAACTAAGGAGGTCCATAAGAAGTGAAAGTCACCTAGATATCACAATGCGTAGTCAATACTTCTGGTTTATAAAACACAACAGAACTTCAGCTATTGATAAAATGGAAGATGGAAAACGCCTGACGGGGAGGCTCATTTAGTTCATATGGTCATCATTCACTTGCAGTGAATGCAGTTACACATCTCAAATGTTTCTCTTCTACTTTTCTATCTGCTGCCCGCCTTATTTTTTATTATTATTCTTTTTGATAAACTATTATGTTTCCTTTTTTTTATATATACTATTATTTCCCTGCTCAAAGGCCACTAAATTACTTTATTTCTCTATTTCCCTTCTCAAAGGCTACTGAATTATTTTGCTTCTCTGTTGTCATCTATTCAGTCACTCTGGTTTTGCGATTGTATCAGAGTATCACCTGCCTTTCCCACCTGTCATTTGTCTAGTCTAGCAACTTTACTGTTAAGCTTCCCATCCATATCTTTTCTTTCCCTCACATTCTTTCTTTTTTGATTGCCTAACCTTGAATCTTTGTCAAGATTTCCTTCCCTTTCCTGCTTGAATGTTTGCTTTCATAGGCCATCATTCAGGCTGAGGTGATTTGCATATTTGCTTACATTTCATCAATGAAAAGTACTTGGTTTTTTTTGTTTGTTTGTTTGTATATATACAGATAAATTTGAAATTTAGTCTCTCACTTTTTTTTTTTTTAAATACACTATCTTGCCTTTGGATCACACCACTTAGTTTCATTATTTCATTTTCTTATTTCAAGAAATTTACCCCTGAATGAAAAACACACAGCAGAGCATAAATTATTATTGGGAGCAATACATTTGACTATATGATATACGATAAAGAATGAAAACGAACTATTATTCAATATGTTATTAGACTATCTATTAGATTTCCTTGACAAGAATTGGACCTCACTTGCATATGGTAGTCAAATTCAGGGTAATTTGACAGAGATGCCAAATCCTGCTTTTGATTGCATCAGATGGATCAAGAGCACTGATAGACAAAATAGTGGCGTATATCCCATATTCAGTAGGGAGAGAAAGAAAAGCTGGAGTTACTCAGAACCCCAATTTGCCACAGTGCAAAAGGATGTCACACTGAGGGCGCATTCACCACTGGAGATACAAAGTGGAAGAAGCAAGCAGAGTTGATTTAGTTTGGATAGAAGGTATAGGAATCATCTCAACTAATGCCTTTCTAAATGTGAACTTGTCAACATAGATTTTTACAGAATAACCATAACGTTAAAAGAGGGATAAATTATATACCAGAAATATTTATTTGTCTCTATCAGTTAAAAAGGGAATCCCAAGTCCCTCACTAAAATAGACACTTGCAGATAAATAAAATATGGTAATATGAATTTCAAGGGCGCAGGATTTGGGTTATACAGATATCTATATGTCATATCTATATCTATGTCACCTCTTTCTCTGGATATATTTGTGTATATATTCATGTGTATGTAAATTCTTGAAATACTAACACAACTAATATAATTGAATTTGTTTTTGGAGATGAGATTATTCAAGCTAAAGAAGAGAAGGCTGGGGCCTTCTGAGTATCTGTGAGAGCTACATATCTCACAGGAAGCTGAATGAGAAATGAAGACTGCCTAGTAGTTACTTCTTTAATGAAAGATATTTAGTATTAAATCTTCCTTGAATGTATCTGATTTTGCATTTTAGATGAATGCCTTGACTGCCAGTCTTTGAAATAACATGGCATGGGAAAAGATTAAAAAAATATATATCTTGTTAAGGTTTTCATGCAGAATAAGAGTGGGGGCAAGTTGCATACAATGACACATTCATGTAAAGAAAAAGAATAATATCAACTTTCTGGCTTTTTCCATGTCATCTGAGGCTCCTGACTCACCCTGGTTCAAAGCTGGCTTGGATCTGTTCTTCCTGAATGTGATGAGGGGGTCAGGGAGTAACAGTGAAGCACAGCTTCAGCAGCTTTTGGCCTGAGGGCTGAGTCTCAGCTGGCGGAGTAGTAATGGTATGAAGCAACATATATTCAGAGAGGGAGGCAGGTTTTTGGGTGTTCTTTTTAAAGCTTTTTTAAATGAAAAACAGATGGAAACTGGGAAGGACTCAAGTGATGGGAAATATCCCTGGACAAAACCAAAGCAGCTTTGAGATATCTTAGGATAGCCAGCCCCCTCCCCAGTACCTATGTGTCTCTGAATTTTACTCTGTTATGGTTTTAACAGCCTAAAACAAGTTTAAATCTGTAATCCATCAAATTAAGATAAATAAGACACTCACAAAAAATAGTAAATGAGGAAATTTCATTGAATTTATTGGTCTCAAGCACAATTGGCAGACAACATGCTGTACATTTGTAGTTGGTAGCTCACTGGGGAGAAAGGAAAGGAAGCATTAACTCATGCTTTGATCCTTTGCTTATCCTCTTCTGTCACCAGAAACCTCCAATTGTGAAAGCCAGTGCTGCTACCTCTGATATTTTGAAGGATTATGTCCTTCTCTTTTTTCAATTCAGAACTGACTTTCTCCTAGAAGGTTTGGACAAAGATTAATCCTTGCTAGGAGAAAGAATGCACATGCTTTGGGCAAGCCAGTCAATTCAGAAAATATCTTGGTCTTGGCTTTTCTCCCCCAGTGAAAAGGATATAGCTCAGCTGTGTGAGCTTCAAGAGCTCTGCACAACATCTGTGGCCGTTTCCTTTTGTTAGATCCTAGAAACATCAAGGGAATTAAGCATTCCCTAAAACATATCAAAACAGAGCATGGATTTTAGGAATCTTGGCACCATTTAAATGTACAACTGCTAACTTATAAAAATATGCATTCTTATTGCTGTTATATTCTTTTCCTTGTTCACTAAGCTCCTTAATAGCTAGCTTGAACTCACAGCCAGTCTTCTGCGACATGTGGGACCCTCTCACCACCCACATATTCAGAAGATTGTAAAAAGCCTGTGGAGCAATGAGAGATCTGACCTTATGGTTCCCCTTGGACACCAGCATAATGTAAATAATCCACTACAACAACAGGGTAAGTATTTACGAGTCCTGTGTGGGAGTCACACTCAACACAGAGAGCAGTATTTCAATGAAAACCATTGGATCATACACATTTTCTTCTTTTTATTTCCTCCTAATCCTACAAATAAGCAAATGCTTTTCTTCCAAGTACACAGTGAATCACGGTGTGAAAAACACTGAGATGACTTAGAGAAAGCTCAACTTGCTTCCAAAACATTTATTTTGGTCTAAAGTTTGGATAGGCTCTCTCTTGTATAATTAAACATCTATCAGTCAAGCCTCTCACAGCTTAATTTACCTTATTCAAAATATGTCTCTGCTTTTGTTTTCACTCTGTCTGCATTAAGCCTCATGCAGTATTCTGACAACCACATTTGCAATATATATGTCTTATTTCAAGTCTTTATTCCCAGCAGTTGTCATAGTTCTCCCTTTCTATTAGAGTAATATTTGTCTTACTTTAGTGGATTGTTTTATTATAACCAGTTGGTATAGCTATACTTTATTATTTTCCTATTCCCTCACTACTTTCTTTATTATTTTGCCTTCTTTTCCCCAATATTTACCTTATTCACTCAATATTTTTCTTCTGTAATATGTGCTTTCATCAGAATTTCCGTTCATTTTTGTTTCCTTATATTTTTCTCCTCTGGGATTTATCTTATTATCCTTGCCAAGTATTTACATCACACTCACTATTTGTCTCTTTTATAGATTGGTTTTAATATTTATTTTGTCTTGTCTTTTTCCTTTCATGATAAATCCAATAAAGTCTCTCTCTGCTTCTCAGATTGAAATGTATGTCACTGAAGTATACAGGAAGCTTTTCGTGATGACATGGCAACTAGTAACTCAAACTCATTGCTCCTTTCAACTAAAGCAGTGACAAGGTTATGGGTTATGGAGCAAAAAGATCGAGATCTGCACCACAACTTTGCTGTCTTTTGTAGTACTATTTTAAGTGGAACCTGAGCAATAATAAGAATGACCCCTTGGTGCTTTGATACTACAGTAAGAAATTAGATAGTCTATTAATACGCAGAGGTAATACATAGAGGGAGGAGAACAGCTGCTATTCTTCTTCCATCAGAAATTCAGATAATTTCCTTTAGATATTAGATACAGTCCCTTTTTCTGCCAAATGTACTCTCCTCTGAACAGTATAGCAGACTCTTATAGCCCTTGTTTGACTAAGGGCCCAAACAGCCCTTGTTTGACTGAAAAAAAAAGGATTTTTATATTTTCTCTTGAATATACTGACCACACTCAAACTAATCTCAGTAGTAAACCAAAAAATCTTAGCTATTGATACACTTCTAGAGGTAAGTATGGGTAAAATGTCACGGGTAAGCTGCAATATTTGCCCAGCTTGAAGAAGTGATGTAGTTTTCTTCTTTTCCTTTGTCCTCTGTGTCTGCTGTGTTCACTGCAAAAACAACACCTACCCCTTGACCTTGTGTCTCTCTAGACAGCCACTGAATAACTCTCCCTCTGCACATATGAACCTGTTAACCCGTATATGAACATGGGAAAACAAACAAGCAAACAAAAACATATTCTATTCTTCTTACTATACTGCTTTTTCTTCTATTAATGCACAATCCATCTTGCTTTCTCCTTTCTCTGTCTCCAGAATGCCAATAGAAATCTTATGGTTGTGAGAGCATTGTCATACCATTAATAGATCCAGTGAGACTTTGGCGAGACTTAATACTCTACCTTTTCAGCATGACTTAGGAGGTTACCATCACAGCTTCAGATATCACAAGCCATAGGAAACTTTTAAATAAAGAACAGCTCTTTTGCCAAAAGGGGTTATTTGGAGAGATTTAAAAGCTGAAGCAGTATAAGAGTTCACTTCACACTAGAGTTTCCCGATAGGTTAAGCAGAAGCCGATTCAAGCCGATTCTTTAATGACTTTTTACTCACTTCCGGCAGAAATTGTAAATAATTTGAACTGTCCTGCATGCTGTCCCAAATCTATTGCAAATTTCTCTTTGGAAAACCTTTTTTACTTTGCAGCCATCCAAAGGAATTGCTCCTGAAAACATTCTCAACATGCTTCACTAAAAAAAAAAAAAAAAAAAAAAAGAGTCACTGAATTTTGCCCTAGCACTCAAGTGGGTGCTCTTACCACCCAAATTCTCAAACACGGGAGTGAGGATGCTCAGCATCACCTGATACTTATATGATACTTACAGTACATTATGCTGTGATGGCTGATATCAGTAGAGGGTGATTCAAGAGCCTTAATCTTCAGCGAAATCAAGTCAAAGTCATCCAATACTGATTTACACTGCAAGCAGGTGAAATGGTGGAACAAAAGCAACTTGCAGTTACTATACTTTGAATACGGAAAGGAAGGTAATGCCAAGATTAACAGAATGTGAAACAGGATTCTGCAATCCATCACTACCTTCCCCTCAGCAGGAGATGGGATTGTGGAACAGATGTGTAGGGATTTCTGCAGAGAAAGTAAAAAGAATCTGGACAAACACAAGAGGAAAGCAGATTCCACTGAAGTGCGTCTTAAGAGAGGGGTTGAGAAGGACTCTGCTTTGCCATTCAGGTGTCCCCCATCAAAAAATCCCTAGGATATTACCTATACCTGTGTTATTCTATTTGGAGGTACAAGGCATGGAAGGAAAAAATCATAACATAAGTCTTTATATCCTTCCATACATCAATTCTGTCGACAAAACAGAACGAAGAGTGGTCTGGTTCCCATTATTTTAAGATTTTTTTTTGTCTCCAATTTTAGTGTGTTACACACAGCCTTGAAAATTTGTGCAGGTTTTCTGTTTAATCTCTAGATATTGGTAGACCAAAAGGTTTTATGAAACTATGTGACTACAAGCTTGGGAAAGAACTATGCATACAGCATGTGTGGAACAAGCTCACAGAAAGATCTCAAGGCTTCATTCGTCAAATCTAATTTTTTTACTTAAAAGCAACATACCTTTTGAATAAGGTAGCTTATGAGAAGCAGCAGCTCAAGTATAACCCTGCTAAAGAATTAAAAGACCAACTTTCAGTGTGGTGGATAAATTGGAATGGTAGGCTTCATATATTGATTACATATATTGCTGTGTCTGGAGTTAAAGATTATTCAGGAAGTTGATTAGAAAATGTACCTTTCAGCCATATTGCTTTCAGTTTATCTAAATCTTATGCTTCAAGCCATGGCTATGCATAACGAGGCAGAAAACTATTTCTAGTGAATTCTATTAATTTGTTTCAGATAGGTGAGTTTGACTAAAAGGTAAAATGTTCAAATACACATCAGCTTGGTCACTGCTGAATGCTTTCACTTTCTGAGAACTTTGTACACCTTTCTGGACATATCAGAAATATGAACATATATAATTTTGTGAAAAAAGGTGAATAAGTATTCCACTATTTGGGAAGGGGAAATTCAATATTTATCTCCATATTTTCTTTCATAATAGGATGGGAAGAAACAACAGCAGGTGAAAGCTGGGCCTCTTACTTGAGTGGTAGGGACCTATCTGTTGGGACAAGAACTCAAGAGTTTGACAACTTTGAAAAGACAGAGTTCAGAATCGGAATTTTATAATATTCTACTTAAGGCTATTAATGTCCTTTTGCAAGTCAGTACTCATTTCAGTTAGCCATCAATTAAAGATAAGATCTTTCCATCAATGTGAATAACAAACAAATTAACTGTGAAGGCAGAATGGTTGCTATCTTCAGGTAGCAGAAGTATTGGATATATTACTATTTGCACATTTCTAGAACCAATTCCATTATATATAAATTGGAATTTGATTTAAGCATCTAATTTATAAATATAAGACTTTAAACTAAGCTTTGGTTTAAATTGCCAAGCTTTGATTAATAAATCTTCCTAGTAAATCATTCTTCTTAACAAATAAAGTAGGTTTCATAAAATAGATCTTAATACCCAGAGTGAATAAAGTCCTGACTTATAAATTGCAGATATGACTTAAAATCAGTCATATTGCTTATAAATCAGCAATGCTACTTTAAAAAGTGTCATACTCTGAAAAAGGTACAAGACAAATGTTCCTTTATATATGTGTATTTAATTTAGGTATTTAAAGTGAAAGCAATTATAAAGCTGCTTCTAAAAGTGAGATATGAAAAACAGCACTTTAAAATGGGAAGATAGAGCAGAGGGAGAATTGTATTGGTATTCATAAATGTGCACCTTGCCATTTGTAGCTGTCTTTGTACTCTCCCCTCTGTACAGGCTGCCTATCAGAGTTGTAGTATGCTGTCAAGATTGTTGCAGGGCTGATACTTGTTTTTCTCCTGTTTGCTTTTTTCAAATATGCCCTTGCCAGTCTCAGTAGCAAGAGATAGGCTCCTTTATGCATTCTCAGCTGCACTTTTAAAGATTGGGACTAAATTACAATTTAGGCCCTCCAAACTTTGAGTACCTGTGAAAAAAAAATGAGAGGAAGAGGCATCTTAAAAATACTGGAAGTAAGAAAAAAATCCAATATTCTAATAATAAAGTAATATCCTCTTATGAGATTCTGCTTTTCTTATATTTATTGGTAGCATTTGTGAGTGATTCTCTATCCTTCCGTCAGCTACTCATAGAATAAGGTACTACTTAATAAGCAAAACAGCAGCAGACTTGACTTGAATGTGCATAGGAAAACACAGACAATCCTTTTCTTAAAGATCTTAAAAGACACAGAATGTTCCATTCTGGACACAGAATGGACACAGAATGTCCCACAGCTCAAAACTGACGAAGCTTTCCTCTAAAACAGGAAAGACTCATGTTCTCACCTGTATTATGCTTCAAAATTGCTTGTTGATTTATGATCTAGTATTTAGTAACACTCTTAGTTCTTAATATCTTTTTTCCTTTTTTTTTTCTTTCTTTTTTATGACTGAAAATATTTGTAGT
Organism: Tinamus guttatus; assembly: GCF_059628265.1. Taxonomy (NCBI): domain Eukaryota; kingdom Metazoa; phylum Chordata; class Aves; order Tinamiformes; family Tinamidae; genus Tinamus; species Tinamus guttatus. The sequence goes on along the minus strand of NW_028289020.1, from coordinate 364,640 downwards.
GAGTAGTCCTAATAGACAAATTCTCAGTCCCTCTTAGTCAGTCACCTTTTTCTTTAGACACAACGTTTGTTGGTGTAGTATTTTTCCTGCAATTAGTATCCAGGAGACACGGTCCAGAGTTGATACTACTATCAATATGGAAGAAATGAAATGGAACTTAATAAACAAAGTTTAACCATATTATTTTGTCTCATTGATATAATGACATAGTACTGTCACTGTCAACTGTGATCATGCAAAGATATAAACACATCTGGGTTTTTAAAAGAGCTTATTAACCAAACAGAGATCCATACTGACAGAAGAATAATCTTTTCTGTAGAGGAAAAATGATCTTGTTGCTAAGGCACACATTTAAAAAATATAATTGAGAATAATAATTCAGATTTTTTTTCCTGCAAAAAGTTTTTGTCCTTCTGATTAGTGTAGTTGGCCTCCCTGTGTTCTCTCTGCAGAATTAAAATTATAGTAGAGATTTGTGATATTTTGTTTGTTTTCAATTCTCCAGCCTTTATTTTATCTACCTTGTTATTACGCTCTGATCTTGGCAATATCCAAAGCACCAGTCTTGCCCAGGATCTGGGTATATTGTAAAGGGAGTTCTGATCACAACTGCCTTGCTAATTCTGTGGGAGAACCAATAAATAGTAGTAATCCTAGTCATTCATTCTTAATCAATTCTGTGTTACTGTCAGAAATGATCTCTTGTATGTAGCATAGAACAAAAGTTAATATGGAAAACTTGGTGGAAGGAAAGAGAGGAATGAATACAAAAATGATAAAAGCAAGATCATAGATAATATACTTTCCAGTCTATATCTACATTACAATAGTGTGAGTGCTATAGGACAGAATTACAAGTGAAGCAGCTCCTGGTAAGAGCCATATGTTGTCTTTATACATGGCTTGGGGTGTATTGCTTCAGACTAAGTGTAGTCCTCTCCCACGGACTGAAAAACACGTTACTAGGGAGGACTCATTAGATATACTCCCTTTGCACAACTTCCGTTACAGTTCAATCCACAAGGAATGTAGTTCACGTGCTGTAAGATTAACCCTCTAATGTTAATTAAAATATGGCATGTAGGGGAGATAAAAGATTCACTGTCAAAAACAAACGTAGAAAAAGCCAGCAACTAGTGAAAATTATGCTTTATATATAGGAATATTTTTTTTTCAAAATTTTCTGGTTATATTATCTTATATAGATTTGTTTTTTTCCATTTTACTTAAAAAGAAATATAATAAGATCACAGGTTTGGGGAGAAAATCTACCTCTGATTCTTATGATCTTCAGCAATAACAACTTACTATTTCATATTACTTGAATGCAGAGGAAACAGTATCAGAATTAAGGGTAAAATGCAGCATCTTGGATCTAAGGTGTCCCTTTTCACTAAACTGAAATTTCTTAATTCTGCTACACCTATGAGGATGTTTGAAGATATGAATGCCATAAAAATCCAAACAAAAAATAAGAATACCATAGGGAAAAAAAAAGTCTTTCTCAGGAAGCTTACTATCCTTCATGTCCATTGTTCTCCCTCTATTCTAGTCAAAAGGATCTAGCTAATCCATCAAGGCAAAACCAGTGTTTTTACAGATATGCCTATATTTACGTAAGGCATTAAAAAAAAAGTCCTGTCAGAAACTGAATGGTAATAGATAAGAGGATAATTATTGCTGACCCAATGTTGATCTGAATTTTTTACCTTCTACTTGAATTTTTCAAAACAAATGCATCTATCCTGAATCTTCAATGATGATTTAGAAAAAAAACAAAGTACAAATATATATGTATATATATATTCTCTCTCTCTCTCTCTCTTTTTTTTTTTTTTATTGAGGACTTTTAAGGATCTTTTGATTCAACCATTATATGGCTAATGTAATTGCAAATATTCCAGTACTTGTCTAAGTTGTACAAATACTCAATAAAGTAATTGGTTTAGCACAGATCCAGTGTTTACCAAACTATATACTTACTTTTATGAATATATAGATGGTTGCTTCTTTCTATTTAATGATATAGAGGACATGCCCTTTTAGAAAAACAACTCACCTCATCCTAAAACGTAGGCACAAGTTAGTTGTATGTGTTAGGCAAATAGATTCCTCTTCAATTCCTTGTTTTAAGAGCTGTTTATCTATCTCCATTGGTAAACAAGTAATAGATATTCCATGTTTTAAATCTAATTTCTAGCATTTTGGTTAAGATATTAAAAGTCTAGTATTTGGTCTAACTCTCAGGTTGTTGTAGATAAGGCAGAGTCTACCAGAGTGGATCTGGGTTCCAGGTTTTATTTAAAGAACAGCAAGATTAGAGTTTCAACACCACCTCAGTATCTCACACCTACCTCTCCTCACCATTATTTATTCACTAGGTCTCCACTTCCTTCCCCACAGGGAGATTGCTACTGGTCCAGGAAGGTCAGGAAGGAAGTCATATCTGTTCATGCTGTGCCACTACTTGCAGTTACCCATCTTGGGTATCCCTACCACAGTCCCTGGGCATACCCTGACCTTTATCTCCATACAGATCCCTTATCTCCAGGATCTTTCTCACTTTCAGGATCTTGCTTCCAGTCTTTCTGTCATCATAAGCACCCAGTTTTCCCAGTCTGAATAGTTGATGTGCAGAAGCACAACAGGTGACCAGGTAATTGGTGGGTCTTTATTGACTGGAGAATTCAGGATGTGCCACTTCTGTTTAGTTCAATTGCTATCAAAATTTGCCACCAGTTGCAGCTGGCAAGTAGCAGCTGCAACTCTTCTGTTTGAAGTTCAAAAGTTCAATTTCAGACATTTATAAATGCACACAAAATTATCTGCTGCTGGTTATCTTTCACAGTTTAAGCTATTTTTTCACCTACAACACAGACATGCCACTGAATAGCATTCACTTTAGCATCACTTTCAAGAAACAGTACAAGTAACTGTCTTCTAACAATGGAAATAATTCAATTCCCAAGTGAACAGAGAAAAAGTTACTGAAGGTCAAATAGCTGATTCCACAAGTGGAACAAGATTACTGTTTGGGAAAAAAATGTGTTGCAGCATAAAAATGATAACAGTCATAAGTCAGAAGACGAGCTTTGGATAAACGTTTGAAACGCATGTATTTATGCAGTGAGAACAGAGCAGAAGATAACACTTATGAATGAGATGATAGAAAAAAAGACTGCCTCAAGGTGAACCAAAAAATTTTTTTTTTCTGCTGAAAATTTAAAATGCCTGAAAGTTTTAAGAAAGAAATGAAAAGAAACTAAGTGTAAAATGTAATTATTGTCCTTTTTTGGGTGAGGAGGGCACAATTCTCTTTTCATATCTGAGACAATGAGTGCTTGTTTCTGGAAGATTGATGACTGTCAAGAACATAAGCTTGCCATGAACAGGAGAAAAAAGACAATCAACCAAAAATATCCTTGAAAGACTATACTCTTTAACATTACAAATGGAACAAAATCTAGAGTGTTTCTTCAAGTTTGAAACTACACATAAGCTGCAATATGAAAATACCTATGGTTTTATCGATTAGTTTGTTCTCACACAGCTCAAACCAGACCTGCTTTTAAAGGTACCAGGAGGAAAAAGACAGACTTTTTAAAACAACGGAAATTACTTGTGCTTCTTTTTGTCTTGAATACATCTCCAAATTTCTGTTAATACAATTACTTTGAATAGGTTCACATATCAAGTCAAAATCTGCTGGTCTTTTTGACATCCCCTGGAGTTTTCCAAGGACTAAGGACTACTGGTTTGGTTACAAAAGCCTGTGTACAGAAAGGTGATTTTACCATCTGCTATTTCAGCCCTCTTCTCTCTACAGGACCTTACTAACGTCATTGGGACATTTGTCCTTGCAAACTTCATGTCAGTAGGATGCAGTGAAAGATGGGAACCTGGAAGTTTGGCAGAATTAAAAATTACCAATGATGTCCACTCTAGTTTTAAAAGCCATGTGAAATCCTGCTATATGATCAATGATGAAAGGGTCATATAAATGCACATATTAAAAACAAACAAACAACAGCAATGACAACAAAAGAACTGCCTCAGCTAGATGCCTGATATAAAAAGGACAAATCAAAATCCCAACCATAATAAAAAATGATATTTAGCTGCAAAAAAAAGTTATAAATCTAAACAGATGAGGAATATATGCTAGTTAAAAGGCAGATGTAAGTTGCTATGTGAAGAGAAGACAATCAAATCTAGAATTCCAGATTCATGGACTTTTCTTTTGTTTGTTTGTTTTTAAATAAATTGCAACAATATTAATACAAATCTTAACACAATCACACCAACAACTCTAGTAGTTAAAGCAATACAATGTCTCCAGAAAAATAAGGCTCCAGGTCCAATAGGACCTTGATTCCTTAAGTATGTTAGTGAATTGATGGTAGAAGTTTCACCTGTTTCACCTACCAATCTCTTATTTACCAGTCTTTCATTTTGAACACAAGCACTATTGCTTTCATCAATTATGTTGCTTCTAGAGTATTGCCAAAGAGAAACCAGACTAATTAAATCTGTGTCCAGTGATACAGTATCAGTCAAGCAGAAAAATGGCAAAAAAGGAAACATCTATTTTCTGCTCATATTGTCCTTTTTTTTTTTTTTCCATTAAATCTCCACTGTGCTGTGGCCTGGAATACTATGCTTTCTTACTATTGAGTAGAAAGGTGTGGGTTTTTTGTAATTGTTGCTGGGTTTTTTTGTTTTGTTTTGTTTTTAATTATTTTGTGTTTTTATACTGCTGATTCTGGTAAGAGAGAGAGAGGAGACCAAAACAAACAGAGGAATAGTTAGTTAAAATTTCAGCCCTAGCCTGGCAAAGATTTTGGATACAGATTGTTCTGTGGGAAAGAGAAGATCATAAAGCATGCTTTGCTAATTAACCTCTCATTATCAGTTGCATAAGCTTAGAGGAGCAAGAAATGCTGGATATGTAATTTAATTAACACTACTGATTTCCATTACCATCCTCCTCACACTTAGAGCTATGCATTCATCCTTCACGTCCAATGAGAAATGGATACCTTTAGGAAAGCGATTGAAAAGACGAGAGTTGGAGTACTGTAGCCCATAGTTGTATGCCCACATTGATTTCACTGAACAATTAGAGAGAGCCTCTGTTATGTTATCCTGAGTACACATTTTATGATGTTTCTAAATCTTATTTCAAAAGATTCACAATGGATTTATCTTTGTGAACTATTTCTTCTACATAGCTACCTTTGGTGTTCTGTTAAATAAGTATTAAAATTTCATTTTCGAAGAGTCATGAAACATCAGCATGCCACTGTGAGATAAAACACTATTTCCCTCTACCTGATATTTTACTTCATGGGACAAATATGTAGCACTGGAAACAACTAACTCGCTCAGAAAGTTCAGATTTCTGCTATCACAGATTACTATATTATGCATGCAAATTTATAAAGCAATCCATCTCCATTTTAAGAATAATTAGGAATTTGTTTGTTTCCTATTGTTGTGTCTATAAGGTTATTTCAAATCTTCATTAAGCTACTTGTTATAAAACAGCTCAGCCTTAATGCTGGGAGTGCCTTTGAATGACTTCAAGTAATATGTGAAATGCTAACTTGCAGTTGTTAATTTATTCCATTTTATACTTCTCATTTTTTAGATTATTCCTTCTTTTTCTTTTTTCAAAAAAAAAACCTACCTTAAAGGCCTCTATAAACCTTCTGTTTGCCTGTCTTTGAAATCTTCATTAATTAAATAGAATTACTGAAAAAAAATGCTACTGGGACAGAAAATGTATCTCTCATTATGGGGATCATGATATTGCATCCAATTTAAATATATGGAACTCTGTGAGCTTCATCCTCAGATGGGCGATCTACATTTCTCTGCTGTCAGAAACCCAGATCAATTCACCCTATTGCCATGTTCAACATCCTAACTGCACAATGATGCAATAGCTTCTTATATGGTTCTTCAATAGTTCCTTATTTTGTCTTCCTATGTGAGAAATATAAAGCACTATATGCATTTTTTGCACAGGGACCGCAACCTACTCAGAATTTAAACTTTAATCTAGATTATTCCTCGCTAGGCCATAACGCACTTCACCTGCATAAACAGAGCATTCCCTACATTCCTCTCTGAAAACTGGCATTAAAGGGACTCATTCCAAAATGCTATGTCCTGCATTAGGTAACTATAGACACAACTAAGCATTTGCATGGAAGTGTCTCATAAATGCTGTTTGCAAATTTTCAGTGGCATTCATGGGTTAAGGGTTTAAAGAATGGCACCAATCCTTCTAAAAACTAGCCAATCTATTATTTATTTTATGTTCTTAATAAAGTACTCCTTAATAAGGTTACTGAACAGAGTTTTATGTCTTGCAGCACCCAGGAATTCTGTCAATCTGAGCATCATTTTAGAGGTATAAACAAGTATGAAAAAATGGATATTAATTTATTTTAATTTAATGTTGTTCTGATAGCGCATTTAAAACTGTTCATGCACAGGACTTTGTGCTCTCTTCTGGATTATCACCCAACAGTCACTAGGGACTCTAAAGCATTTCAGAAAAAAAAATGCAAAGTCTGAAAAAATAAATTGTTTTTCACTGGGACTTCCCACTGAGAAGTGTGTCATGCATATAAATCTCACTTTTAATATTTTTTCAGTGGTTACTGACCTTCATTTTTTCAAATTTATTTCTAATATCTCATTTGAAGTTCTCTGCTACACCCTTTAGTCAGAGATTCTGGTTCCTCCCTTGTCAATCAGACGAAAGAGCTCTCTGGCATTCAGAATTTTCTCCCTGAAAAGGTGCTTAAACATTGTAATCAAGCCACCCTTCAGTGTTTGCTTTGCTAAGACAAATAGAGAATGCTTAATTTTCTCAGTACAAGGCATTTTTTTCCATCTTGATTTTTTTTATCCTGCTTTTTTCGTTTGTTCATTTGTTTGGGGTGGTAGAGAGAATGACTTTTTTGGCTTTTTTGCTGTTCCCACTCCAGTTTCTCCACCACCCCACAAGAGAATATCTCAACTGCATGCAGAAATCGGGTGCTGCTTTATCTCCTCTTGTGCATGGAGTTAAAAGCCAAAAGTTACTCCCTAGCTAAAAGAGACCCTGCTATATTTTTAACAAAGTATTGCACTGGCAGTTCATATTCAAGTTCTTGTATGATATTACCTACGAAATAGTTGTTCAAGGTACCACTTTCCAAGATAATATTCATTCACAGTGTTTCTGGAATATATAGGCATATAGAATACTCAGTGATCCACAGTACTCCAATGTTAATTAGTTTCCAAGATTTTTCTGGCATAAACCAGTTAGATACTTCCAAAGGAAAATTTGGGTATGATTCTGGAGAAAGTTTGCGTCAGAAACCACCCTAAAAATGTAGTATAGGTGCAGGCACCCTATGCAGTTCTGCAGCATCCATAATCCAACCCCTGCAATCTCATGTACGCATGTAGTTTCATGCAATAAAAACATTAGCACGGTAACATGCAGCATAGCTGTTATATTGATTTAAACAAAATAAACGTATATGAAACAATAATTATGTCAATAAGTATAGTGTGAGCACAGGCCAAGTGGTCCACTTGAACAGAGTTCAGAAACTAACTTTAAAAGACTTAGTCAACATCTGCCCTGAAAGATTTTGTCTCTTGTGATAACAGAAAGCCTAGGCGAACTAGCACAACTGTGCGGGTTGATGTTAGAGGCACGGAAAGTTTGAGGAAGGAATCATAACCTTTATGCTTACCATAGATATAGATCCTAAAAGGCAATTCGCTTTTCCTATAGAACTACACTGGGAAGGAAGGTGATGTTGAAGATTCTTCCTGTTTAAAGGTTCTCTTTTTGAGATGTGCTATTCATTCTTTAATAAATTCATTTATTGTGTTCTGCACTGATACTGCATAGCATTAATTTTTAAATCAAGATGTCATGTCAAGATGTCAAACATTTGATAAAACACTAAGATTATTAAATATATGCTATTAATTTTATCAAAAAAAATGTACTCACTTCAAAGAGTGATATAAGATTTGACAAGACCCATTTTCCATAAAAAACATGTTGGCACATAATTATATTCATATATTTTATTCCTCTATAAGTTGAATTCCATTGAGTTTTTTCCTTTGGATTACTCTCAGACTAAATATGCTACATTCACTGATCAAGTTAATTGGTTTGTTTGCTTAAGTGGGATCATAAAAGGTTTTGATTTCCTTCGTATCTTCTGAGGTATTCAGAATGAATTTAGGGAAACTACAGATCTCCTCAAGGTCACATGCCTTTCAGACGCTGATGATTCCCAAGTTCTTTTCTATTTCTCTCTCCCTCTCTCTCTCTCTCTTTTTTTTTTTTTTTTCTCTAAAAGTAGATGGCAGTTACTCCTCTTCTGAGCAAACTGTGGAAAGCAAACTATTTCCTCGTCTTCATGTATTCATCATATGTTTCTATCCAAAACCAGAAGGAAAAAAAAATGACTGCATATTTGTATATCGTGTCTATTGTACAACATTGTATATATTGTATTTACAATATAAGTACGGCACGTACATATATGTACAACATGTACAATAATATACAATATTATAATATATTTTATCATATTTGCCAAATAAAGATTATTGCTGGAATTTTCTATGTTAATAATATACTGTAGTACTAATATTCAGACTGCCATCCACAGATTATTCACTATTTTTTTCTAGCTTCCCAGTTATTTTTGCTAAAATAATACACATAATTTAACATCTGCTTCCTCCTTACTTTTTCCTAAGAATCCCTTTTTATTTCCTTCCTAACATTTTGATTTGCTTCCTTGATGTTTGTCGGTAAGGTAAACTTTTAACAAAAATTGCTCTCCTCCTCGTTCACAAAAGTTCCCTATTTTATCTATGTAATAAATATACAACATTTTCTTTTTAAATAATGCACACTTTTAGTTTTCCTTTTTCTGATTTTATTTTTCAATTACTTAGCATTTTGATTCATTCTGAAAAATTAGACCTTCTGAAAATCAAAGTAAGTATTTGTGAACACATTATTACTTGAAACTTCATTCTTTATTATATCAAGTCAACCTATGACAATAGTTTTTATTCTAATAAACTAATTAAGCTTCATCCAAATATAACCTGGCATAAATCTTACATTAGATAGAATTCTTACTAAAGATTATTATTTACATAATTTAGAAATAATTACACTGTATATTACTGTATGCATAAAAGCTTATATTGCAGACTAGAATACAGTTTACTTCCTTCCACATAAATGCCTAAGGAATAATATGTTTGGTTCCCTTCCCGTTCAGTTAGTTATCAGCTACAAATCCTGGCTTTCCTACTTTTCTAGATGACACATAAATCTATACACATAAAAGATTCTGCTCTAGAATTATCAAAGAGAACAGTTCCTCTCAATCTTTACTGAACAAGCTGCCAACAATAATCTGAACATTCAGTCATTCAAACCATCTCACCAGCTTTCAGAAATACCACTTACATCAAATTTCTTCTAATGAGTAAGAACTCTCAATTCCTCTGAATGTTATCAAGATTCCTAATACTTTGCTATAAGCAAGTAAAAAACTTTATTCTTGGACTATTCAATTCAATTTGCTCATGAAGCACAGAGCATTTGTCCCTTGCATTTAACTCAGATGCAATGCATGTTAATTTCAGTTTAAGATCACACCTGTGATTTAAACATGCTGATATACAGTTTTCCTTTTATAAGGAAATCTAAGGTCATATGCATAGATGTACATTTATATACATCAGCTGGGTGAAACACAGCCTGAAAACTCAAAAGTATCCTATGATTTTAACAATGTCTTGACAGAAAAAAAGAAAGCTTTTTTTTTTTAACATATTCATATCTTTACATCTCCAATTCCAACAGATATCAAGCATATGATAGACATTTAAAACACAAGGTTTGATTTTCATCTTTAACTTTCTCTTTGAAACTATGCCACATAAGGAATGTATGCAAGCTATACCCTGATCCAGTAACCAGGGACATACTAATCACCAACAACTTATATTTCACTGAAGCAAACTTTTTAATTGAAGTTTTTTATTTTTCAATATTTTAAAAAAGGAAAATGGGGGAATTATGAATATTTCCTGTTAAAACTGCACAGAAAAATAATGACAGCATGAAACCTCATTCCTGCAAGGTTTTCTGCAGTTCTCTGGACCACATAACCAATGCAAGTTAATCTGTATGTAATCCACTAGTCTTTTTGTGCTATGATCCTTTTTTTATGCCTCATCCGAGGGGAGTGTGAGAAAACCTCATTCCCAACTGCAGAGCCTGGCTTCTTACATCGAGCTGTGGCAAATTATCCCTGATGTCCCCATGGCAAAAACTAGGGTCTCTCAGCATCTGAGCAAAGGGCAGCAAGGGTGGAGAGCTCATCTGAAGAGCGGTGCCTGCCCTGGCGCCGTGGGTGTCCCTGCTGCAGAGCTGGATTGCAGCTGCAGTCCTGACTTAAGGCAGACGGGAACGAGGTGAGAAGATAAAAGTAAAAGGAGGATATGAGAGCAGTGGGAATCTTATGTGTAGTCAAGAAGGGAAGTGCACTAAGCAGAAAGGAAAGCACAGCCTTGATCGGGAAGACGAGGACCTTGAACATGACTAAAAGGAGGGTAAGCGGTGAGAGAATTTTAATTGGGGAGCTTCATGGCCTGAGCTTCAGGAGATAAAGCTGGCTTTTGCAGCAGCATTCAGGAAGGATTGAAGGGGAACAAAGCAAATAGCCTGGCTTTTATCAAAAACCTAAGCAACGGTTACACGCGGTTTTGTGTGTGTCTGTTATCCTTAGCTTTTAATGATGTTTGAAAAGACTTGGCTAGCGATCCAAAGACAGAAAGCTTCTTCCACGCTCTATGGAGAATATCTTACGGGGGAATAGAAGGTTGTCTTTCTAAACTGGCTGCCAGAGGTAAAATACTAATAAGATTAGATTATATTTTCTCTTACATAAATGAGGGACCAAAAAACAAAGAAATGGTCATATTGGAGTAGGATAAATTCTTTCCAAACTGTATCCTAAGGACAGTAGATTGTGATGTCATTTTAGAAATGTAGTCCCACTTGTTTGTGCAATTCAAAAAAAAAAAAAAAAATCTGGCTCTAGTTGGCTAAAATAATTGTATTACTGATGTCTTAAAAAAAAGACTTGAATTTGTTCTCCGAAAGCCTATATATAGTCCATTTGTCATTTAAAAATATACATCACTTTTTCACTCTAGTGTTAATGGATGTTATACGATTCAAGAAAAAAATACTTCTCTGTTCTTGACAATACACAGATGTAATTATTCATAATGGCTATGAAACAAAGGTAACATCAGAATTTCAAGTTAATTAACAGTCTTCAGGTAATTCACTGACTGAATCTTACAATTATCATATTAGCACACCCTGTATTTAAGGACTTCTACTGTAACACATTTGACTTCCTAATTCATAGCTTCTACAAGCATGCTCACGTTTCAACCTCAAGCAATTTTTTTATGGATGATTTGTTTAAAATCAAGAGGCTTTTGAAAAAGAAATGCTGTCATTACCTTACCAATGACAGTACGACCTAACAAAGAATGCATTATGCATTCTAATTAATTATTACATTTTCAAGTCATTACAAAGATCTTAAGATAGCGTCATGTTGAAGGACTCTTATACATTGTTCATAAGACATGAAAGAAAATAATATTTTTTTTAAAAAAAGTCTACTTGGATTACAAGCAAGAGATGTATCTATATCTGAATGGACTGTTACTATTAGAACCATCAAAAATATTCTCATTGCAACCTTCAGCTGCTGGAGACTCAGTTCTGATGCATTCACTATTGAGTTCCTGGTATCTGAGTCTGTTCACAACAAAGCCAGGTAGCAATCTTCAGACAGGAATTTAATGCACATCAAGTATTTGAGGACTGACTGTCCCTAAGGTCAGATATTGAAAATAAATGAAACTCTGGCTCTGGTGAAATCTGGAGATATTTTGCCATGGATGGCAGTACATGGGGTCCAGTAGTAAATCAGAGAAAGGTTTCTATGTGCATTTGCATGAGGACTAGCCTGCTGACGATGCATCCATACTGGGATTTATTTCACATCTGGGCTAAAGTGAGGTTTGTCTACATGCTATTTCAGCTCCAGGCCAAACAGACAAATGTAAACTATTCCCTCCTGGGAAATTTCCTCTCTGGTTTATTCATATGTTCAATATTAAACTGATAAGAGTAGGCCATCTGCCCTGAAATCAAGTTATGTGTGACTTAAGTGATCCCTATTTGATTTTACATTAGGACAGAAAAGTAGCAAATAATTCATACAGCCAGCATTGGTCTCAGCTAGTAGACCACAACCTTTTTCTCTTTACACATTATACCTCTAGTTTGCCTCTGGCCCCTTTCTAGAGATGATTTCCAGATCCTCACAGGACACTTACAACCAAACTTAGAATTTCAGAAGTATTTACAAGTCAACCAGTTAGAATGAAAGCACAACTTGCATTGACTGTGCAATGTAGATATAACTTTAATTATAATTTAGATTCCTCTGACAAAAGTGATATCTCTTACAACAGATATCATCATAATCCTTTTGGTAACTACTACAAATATGGATATCCCACCAGTAGCTGAAGCTTTTAAACAAGTGAGTTATTTCCCTTCATTATAGATGTCTCATCTTAGTAGCCAAGTGATGGAATTTGAGAATACAAAATCCAGGAAATTAGATCAAGATTTCTGAATGCCTTACCTGAAGCTGGAGCTTCAGAATGGGGCAAAATGTTTAGATTCTTCCTTCAGCTCATCAAAACGATGCTGTGTTACCAGATTGCTTAAATTCAGAAGGCTCTTTCATGAAGAATAACAAATTCTCTTTTCCTCTTACAATGACTGCAATAACCATTTTACTATTAACAGAATAGAAAAAGGAAGAGACCCAGTCTATGACAAAGATCCTCTTATGCTAGTCTTTCCACAAGAAGCTCTTCACCATCAATGTAACATCATAGTCTGACTCATCCCATCACTACTGTATGACAGTCAAATAAGGTAAGTGCAACAGAACTGCTATAATGATCTGAAATATTATTACATGTTATTATGTAATGCTTATTAGATTAACCACAATAGTCATTCCTGGAGCATTATGTATATTACAGCCATTACTGAAACATTAAAACCCTTTTCTTGATGGAGAATCTTCCTTTTTTATCTGTTGCTCTCTCTACTCCTTATTGTTATAAATACGACTAAATGCTTACCTTCCATCTCTGCTCTTTCTCCTACATATCAACAAAATACACTTAAATTGAAACAGAAATATTCCTCTCCTAATCGAGGTTTCCAGGGAAGCAGAGTAATTTAATTACATTCCAAATAATACACTCCACCTCAAACTGTCTAAATCTCTTTAAATCAAACCTCCCATAATGGATGGAATACACATGATTTTACAGGTGTAAATAAAATACCATGAGCTACACATACCTCAGTATGAGGCTGACAAATGAAGTAAAAGTTACCTTTATGGATTAATTCTTTAAAAAAAAATCAAACTCATCATTCATGATCTCAGAAACAGGAATAATATTCTAAACATAACTCTGTGTCTGCGTATCAAAGGTGCTGAGCAACTTTTGGTCACCTCAGAAAACGGGCAAGTCTGACAACATATAAATTGTATTTTTCCAGAATTAGACTAATCAGCCTTCTTCTGGGCAACTACCAGGTGTTTCTGTCTAGCTATACACTTTCATGATCTCTATTAGCACACTCTCTAAAGCATTTCACAAGCTTTAATGGGTATGTCTAAGGCAGGGGTAGAATCTGTGTTGCATCTCGTCAGTGCAAGACCAGCAAGGTGAGGATAGGAATGGTCCCTGATGGAGTACCAATGTTGAAGTGCTGGTATTCAACAGGAATTTAAAAGTTTTGATCAGACTTGTTTTTTTCTGAGCTTCCTTTTATTTTTCTCATAGGTCTTGAATGATGCTAAGAGGGAAGGAGAACAGAGTTTAATTCAAGCTCTTTATGAGATTAGGTTAGTATGAAGCTCACCATGATCACTTCAGCAGCACATCTCTAATTCAGTTGTGCCAGTTGCACATAAGATGCATATCTACATGAGATGATTAGCTCTTATTATGTCAGATACAAACCAGCATAATAATTTTCTACCTACTGTGGAATTGTGATTAGCAATTGGAAGAAGCATAGCAGATTGAGGAGACATTATGGAAAGGTTAAATTAATGTTATTTGAAGAGAGAGAAAAGCTTCTTCTCCTTTCCAGATTTTGCCACCTGCACAAAAAAAAAAAAAAAAAAAAAAAAAAAAAGTTTATTGCCAAAGACATTTTCCATTATGTTCTTTTTAGCTCTTTGCTGTATTTGAATATGAGCACTACTGCGACCTTTGGAAGAAAACTTTCCTTTTCTGTGGCAGTTGCAAATAAAAGCCTTCTAAGGCCTGAATAATTATGTAGAATTTGATGACTTCCCGACTAAATTGCAATTGTGTATTGCATTTAAATACCTGTAACCACACACTTTTAGCCAGATGCAAGGACGGGGAACAGCATCTTCTCTGGACTGGCAAATGGTCAATTTCTGACTTCATCTTTCACTAAAAGGACAGAAATGTGTTAGCGGAATTTATTGCAATTACTACTACTAGCAGTTCTGAAGCATGACAACACAGATGACCAGACACTATACAGACACACAGCAAAAGATGAAAGACAGCAGACCTACGGCCATTGTGGCAGCATAAAACAAAGAAGAGTTTCAAAAGCTAACCCCTCAGAAACCTGGAAATGAATTATTTCCTAAATAAAGACTTAGTGAAAGTTTCTAGAAAAATGAAAAATGTGAGATGTGAGGCAAAAAAAATGTGAAAGCAGAAGAAGTCTTTCCTGAGTCCTTCAAATTTGAAATAATTCCTGTCAGAAAATTGAGGTAAAAGGCAACAACAATCAGAAAACTTTAGTGAATGGTACTTGAGAAAGGACAAGAAGAGTAAAACAGAACTAGGAGACACTGATGTAACCATCACCACTAGGCAGATTAAAACTAAAAAAAGGAAAAAAGTGGAAAGAATGAAGGCAATGAAAAAGACATGAAGAACATTACTTATCTATGAAATCAGAAAGAGAACAATAATTTAAGATTGGAGGGCATGTCAGGAGGCCAGAAGAACAGAAAAACTGTCAAGTCTGAAACAGACTATAATTAAGGACCCATTAAAAATAGACCAGTCAGAAAAGATGATTACTAGAAGAGCACAGCGAAGTTTGTTCCTTATGTCTGCAACGGGTAGCAAACCTAGAGGTACAGTTGTCAAAATCCATTACCATTAACTGGAAACCATCCCCTCTTTGGGAACAAGCAGCGACATTTTTTTCACAGATTTATAAAATACTGATATTCCTGGACCTCTTAGCAGTGACACTTGGGCAGAAAAGAAAGCTGAGACTACCAGAGGAATTAAGATTAAGCAGAGGTGGGGCCTCCCTTTAAGCTTTCATTTATCTATTTTTATAGATAAACCTTCTATAGACTTTTTTACAGAACTGGGATAAAATTAGAAAGTATGCCAAGATAGTAAAAGAAGATGATTATTGCTTAAGAAGGTGGTGACCAAAAAAAAAAAAAATCTGTTTTGAAGTTAGCTACTTTTTCATTATTCCAGGCTAAATGAAATCAGCAAAGGAGAAAGGGAGGAAGTAAAGGACACACATCCCTGTAGATTTGCAACACCCTGAAGGACCCATATGGTAGATATGTCTTGGCGTGTACCTTGAAGTGTCAGGAAATAGGTGGTGGAACAACAGTGTGAAAAGAAAAAAAAAATCCTGGACCCTATACTACTCAGGGTAACATGAGTATTGTTATTCATGTGCTGGCTTACCACTGCTCCATTGAGATAATTCTCTGAGGATGCTGTAATTACTACTTTGGTTTAGTGTATAAATACTTCTAATGCCAAAAAATGAAAATGCAAAAGTAGATGAAGTGTAGATCAGGTGATAGGATGGTAGAAATTCATATGAGGCTCACGTTATGTTGGGTCTCCATAGCTCAGGAATCTTCTGTGAAAAAAAAAAAAAAAGAAAAAAAAGTTCAGCTATAGTCACTTAGGTATTTTAGCTCATTAATCCTCTAGAGATATTTCCCGTGCATCTGCCAGACATAAACAAATAATTAGAAACAGAAAACATATGAAAGTGTTTCACTGTAGTAGCACTTGCAGCAAACAAGGGAACAAACCACGGCAATAGTAACCTTATATTTGGGCTATTTAAGATTCTTTCTGTAGGAAGATAAGAGCTAGTGGGAGAAACACACACAAGCAGAATAACTGTATTTCAGGACATTACTTGAGAAAGCAGGCTAGAATTTTAAAAAAGGCAGACATGGGTATAGAGATAAAAATCAATAAGAATAAAAGTATTAAAGCCTGTGAGAAGGAGATATGTTAAGAAATGGCACAAGGACAAAAAGCAAGTTCTTTGCAGCCTGAGTAATTGCTAATCTTTTGACAATAGTACAGGAGAAACATGGTTTGTACCAGCACACTCTTATTGAAAGAAATAGGATTATATTTCATTACAACATATATCAAGATATACCTCTGCAAGTAAGAATAGTGACCATGAATAACCTCATTAAATTAATCTCCATTAATGTAAAAGACCTGAACAGTATAATAAAATGAGAGGGGAAAAAAAAAAGGCAAAACTTGCAAAGTTCCTAGCTGACATCAGGGTACACACTTCAGAGAGACAAGATCCATTATTCAGAGAAAATTGGTTTAATCAGGCTTATTTCTTCTTGTAGCCTTCTAAAAGAAAGAAGATGGTATAACACTAGACAAACATAAGTCATTTGTCAAGACAAAAAAAAAAAAAAAAAAAAAAAAAGAAGGCAGCATGAATAGGAAATAACACATCCGGTTTGACCTCAAAGATTATAGACTACAGGATCAGACAATGACTTAAGACAGTGCAAGCAGACTTTTATGACAGTTTCAGGTGGAGCACAGCCTAGGTCCAGAGCTCTCACATTCTGCCCATAAACTTGAATTCTGCAGCATCTGGTACAACTTTTTTTCTTTCTTTTTTTTTTTTTTTTTCCTTCTAGATCCCTATAGACAGATCTGAGTTGGACTGTTGGATTCATCTACCTGTCTTAGGTCTTTGGTAGTTAGATAATCTAAATTTTAAACATAATCCGTAAAAGTCTAATTTATCACTCTTAATCCCTTTCATCATCATTAGTATAGAAGACAAACCTCCAGGCAGCTCTTTTTCTCCTTTTGTAATAGTTACAGCTTAGCTGTAGATGTCTTGTATAAATTTACTTATATAAACTTAAGGCAGATAAATCTCACCTATCATTGCAACTTACAAAATGTCATAATTTTCAGAAAAGCAAAGTTCTAATTGCATCTCAAACTAATTTATTCTGGTTGACAGAACTGACATTGGCAAAACTCTCTGATTCCTCTGTTTTTAGCTGATGAAAATTTTTTCTTAAATAAACCACAGAAAAATTAATACAGACCTCTATTACTCTTTCTGATTTCCAAAAGGGCTTTCTGGCCTCTTTTTTGGTCTTTTTAGGTTTCTTCAATAAACATTCAGCTAGTCCTGTTTCCTGTAAGTATTTAATTCTTTTTCTCTTTGGGAATTGCAAGGATTTTGAGCTCTTCTCCCTTCTACCTACAAAAGAGCTACCAACTATTTATTTTCATAGCAGGTATAGTTGCCTTGTATGTTTTTTCCTGTGGATGCTCTGAAAACTACCATGCCCAGAATGCCTTCCTATTGCCATGACTCATCTACCTAAATGGACCCAAGACAACTTTAATCTTTTGAATATGTATACTGGATGACTCCATTTCCTGTCATCCAATTTGCACTTGCAAATGTCATTTTGCCAGTAGAGATTCTTACATGTGTAATATTTGTATCTACATTTATTTTGAAAGTCCTGCCCCTGGGCAGAGAATCATGTTATCCCAGAGCAAATTGTTCCTTTTCTTAAAAGCAAAAAAGTTATCAAGCCTTCAGATAAAAGGGACACTTCAGTTAAAGGTCGGGAAATCCAGCTGTAATTTGGCTCCAGCTAGTGCTTTAGATCTCAAGTTTAAATTCTAATTAAGATTGAGGTAGAAGGATGAAATTCTAATGAGGAATCTGTGGGCTATATTTTTCAGAGTTACATCTCTTATTTCTAAAAGCAGAATATCATTTATGTATACTTAACATAATTTAAGGGCTTTTTACTCTCCCAGATAGGTACGTGAAGTTCTATCAGTAACATCCGGATACTGCTGTACAAGGAAAAAAATCAGCATTTTATTTACTTATTTATTTATCTTTATTGAACTTTCATTTTGAAAACAAGTTTTTTGAAAAAAAAAAAGCTAAAAAAATAGGCACGGGCTTTAATTTTTAGTTGTTTTGTTCTTTTCTGAAGGCAGAGAAATCTGTTCTCAATGTCTTGTTGAGATTCTTCTTGTTTCATGCCTTATGTGCTGTCTAATAAGAAGAAAAAAAAGGCTATGCTTGCCTTTCAAACTTGGCTCAGTGCTAAGAAAATTAATTATAACAGTGTTTGCTGGCATTTCAGCATTCGCATACACACTGACACAGTCTGACTAAGGCTGACTAATGCTGTCCACTCTGTCCAGGGCTTACATGGATTGCTATGTTTTCCTTTTATTGGCTTTTTATTTCATGTCTTCTGTTCATGCTCTTGTTGAACTACTAAAAACAGATTCTACAGTCTCCAACTATTTACTCTCTATGGCAGACTACATAACCTAATACCAGAAAAGTTACACCATTCAGTATTCCTGCATAGAGATTTTTGTTATGCCTATACTATCTGTCTTTTAGATGTCTTATAGATAAATTTGTTTTCTTATTGCTCTCTAAACATTAAAGGCCATTCATTCAAATTCACTTTAGTTGTAGCAGTTTTTAAATGTGGCTTCAATGTATTGTAGCTTCTTATCCTCACTCATCATATTGCAAAAGCCGTGTTTTACCATGCTTGCTTTCAATGTACTAACCTTAGTTAGATGAGTCATTTGGATAGTTCACTTCTTAGAAGCTGGAAGAGTAGATAACTTTGACCATGCCATTCTCTCTGTACAAATACAACTTTGATTTCCCTCTTTCTTCTGTTTATTTCACTCCCAAAAGCAAGCTGAAATTTCATTACCCTTAAAATCCTGGCTGATCTTGATGCATTTCATACTTTTCCAACTCTATTGTCAATTGGGAATCATTTTATGGACAGTAGTTAAATTCTTTGGCTTGCCTCAGATATATCTGCATAAGAAATATGTCTTCATTTTCTAACAAGTCTTAAATTCACTGATTCTCTTGATACTCCTCTTATTAGAAGTGTGCTGTTTCTGATGGCATTTTTCCTTGTAATCTGACCAGTCTAGGATAGAAAGCATTTTGTTCCCTGTTTCACATCCGTCATCTCTGTTATTTATTTGGAACCTTCATGAATTAGTTGGGTTCCCTTGAAAGAGTCTAAAATGCTGTGGCATGTTGAAAGAGACTAAAGACTAAAGTTATTAGTTGTTGTCATCCTTGCATGATTTCTTTGCACCAGTAATGATTTCCTGAGCACAGTACAACCTGCTGCTGGAATCTTGATAACATTTATTGTTGTTGTTTAAAAGCTCTCCACACTGGCTTCTTCATGGTGGTCTCCAAGATCCTGTGATCAGAGCATGTGTCCAGCCTGTGCCCAGAGCCAAACAGATGGAATTGTCAAAGAAACACAGCTAGTAGTTGTTTCTCTACCTAAATTTTTAGACCTTCCGGACATGTCTTTGCTTCACTGGCAATTGCCTCTTTAAAAATCAGACTTTTGTGCCTCAGGTGGTATTCAGGTTTTTAATAACCTAGGAATAAGAATACTTATCTATAAGAAAACTTCTTTGATTTTCATGTTTTTTTTTTCCTTGAGTTCAGTGTGTTGCATTGTTTTTGCATTAATTCTCACAACGGTTCAAAGGATTTCAGAGGTGTGAGAGGATTCTGTTAGCACAGAACATGTGACGTCAGAGGAACATCTTACCAGGAAGATTGTCTTACCAACAAAGTTGTCTTACCAACACGGTCTACCAGGACTTGCAGGTCTGATGAAAAGGTTCAAGGAAGGGAGTAACTACCAGCAGTGGTACAGGTCAAATTAGAGATTTCCTGAGGCAACATAATCTGTAGAAACTCATGGGACCTATTCTGCTGGATGCAGATCCAAAGGTTCTGTCAGATCTGGCTGGTATCACAGGAATGCTACTCATGGTAATCTTTGAAATGTCATGGAGATTGGGAAAGATTCCTGACTATGGGTGAAAGGTAAATGTGCTTATCTTCCAAATGGACAATCCAAGGAACTACAGGTTGCTTATCCTCATTTTAGTCCCTGGGAAAATTATGAAGTGAATCCTCTCGGAACACCTTTATGGGCACATGGCAGTGACTGGAAACAGTCAGACGGATTTATCAGAGGTTTAGTTTCTGTATAAAATAACTGTATTTGTAGATGAAGGAAGGAATTTGTAGATGAAGGAAGAGAATTGGATGCCATTCACCTTGACTTCAGCAAGGTTTTTAAACATTATCTGTCTATCTTCCATATATCCAAATTGGGATTTTATGGTTTGAATGGATGGTCAACTAGATAGGTAAAAAGAATAGTTGGATATTTTGAGTTTAGAGAATAGAAGTTATTGGGTTGTACTATTCCTGGAGCCCAGTAATAAGTGGAGTGCTATAACAGTCTATTCTGGGGCATGTCTTATTTAACATCTTCATCGATGGAGACAACAGGAGAGGAGAAAATGGAAATAACTCATCAATTCTCCTGATAAGACTGAACTTTGGAGGCACATGTCAACACACTTGAGGACAGGATTGCATAGACAGGCTTAGGGAATGAGAAAAGAGGAATGCCATGAAATTCAATAAGAATAAATGTAGAGTCATATATTTAGGAAGCAATAAAACAATTCAGGTTGGTAACTGACTGGTGGAGGAGCATCTCTGCTGAAACGGACCTGGTGGACTTAATAGACAGCAATAACATGACCCAGAAGTGTGCCCTGGTGACAAAGATACTTGATTATATTAACAGGAAGACAGCCAGTAGCTTGAGGAAAGTATCATCCCCATAAACTTGATGCTCATTAGACAGTATCTAGAACCCTTTTGTCCCTCCAATAAAAGAAAAGGTATCGATAAAGTGGAGTGAGCTTAGAGCAAGACATCATAGTGTTCACAGACTGGAGTGAGAAAATGTCAGAGAAATAGGGCTTATTCAACAGGATAAGAGATGTCTTGGAGGGACTTAACATCTGCCTCATAGCACCTATGGAGAGGTAATGAGAAGGTGGAGTCAGGCTCTTCAAAGTGGTGCATTGAAAGAAGACAAGAGACAAAGGGAATAAGTTGAAACAAGGACTGTTTGAATTGGATATAAAGAAAAACATTTCACTTTGAGGACAACCTATCTGTGAGGCAGGTTCCTGAGAAAAGCATGTAGTTTTCGTTGTTGGACATTTTAAGGCCCAGCTGGAGAGCTACTTGATATGATCTCATAGTTGACCCTGCTTTGAGGAGGAAGTTGTACTAGAGACCTCCTGACATGCCTTTCAACCCGAATTATCTTCTGATCCTATAAATAGCTCACCTCTCTTAATGTCCTTTAGTCTAGGCATTTCTGTAAAGGTTTCAGGTTTCTCAGTTCTCCTCAATTTTTTTTTTTTTTTGGCAAGTACAATATTCTGCTCCTGATATATCTTCAGAGATGATTGTTGATTGACGCCAGTTTCCTTCCACCTTCTCTTGAGGAAGAATATATCAGATGTAAACACAGTATTACATAAAAGGACAAACTGTAGACCTTGAAGTAAGCTGTCTTTATTAATAAGTTAAAATTTTTGAGGATTTAAAGGATAAATCTATAAGAATTATATTACAAAATGGTTAGTCATTTTAGGATCGTGATTGCATAACATAAGCTGTTGTGGAGGGATACAATTCAAAATTTAATTATCTATATTTACCTAAATTTAGATGCTTGTATATGAGCGGGTTGTTTTAACTGCCAGGATAATCTATTGACTTTTGGCCAGCAGAACATAAAGAGTGATTCTCCTGCCCAGTCAAAAAGGGTTTGAGTCATGTAAACATGTAGGGATGTTTGAGATGTCCTAAACTTTCCCAGCTAATGTGTTATTCTGCTCTTAAATTAAATTATCAAGTGGCATTGACATATGGAAACACATCTGGCCACAATGCCATCATGATGGTTAAGAGGCATGAAGAGAGAATTAGCTCTCACATATGGAATCACACAAAACCAAAGTTTGTTCAACCTTTTGGAAGGCTAAGGGAAAATCCTTTTGCTGTCTGCAGGTGTAAATAAGGTGTAAATAAGATTGAATGTGATTCCTCTAAGAAGCACACAGAGATACATAGTACAAGAAGCAATAGACCCAAGTTATAGCATGAAAATTTTTCCTCAGTATAAGGAAGAACAATTTTGCAATGAGGACAGGTTTAATAAGTTTCTCAGAGAAATTGTGGTATCTGCGTTCTTGGAGAGACTTAAAAGATGACTGAAAAAGTTCCTGAGCAACCTGCCTTTGAACTAAATGGCCTCTAGAGATCGCTTACAACCTATTTTTTTTTTATGAAAACTCTGGTTTAGTTCACAGTATAGTAGGAAGCACCCTTGGGCTTAATTTCTAATGTTGTAGTCAATTGCAAAGTATATGATAAATTTGATAAAATGAGAATGCTATCATTCCAATGAAACAGTGAAAGCTAAGTAAAATAGCTGATTTTAGAAAAGTAGTGGAAAGCTTTCCAAGTTTAATCACTAATTTCTGGCTCTAATATTCACTTCTCTCAGAGTACCTCTTAAAAAAAAACAGTATAAATCAAGGTGCAGCAGATATAAATAATTTTAAACCCCTTTTTATCACATAGTACTAATATATTTTATTAAAAAAGATAGACAGTTCATTTGAAAATGTATTTGAGACTCTGCAGGATAATTTTCTATTTTAAAAAGGATTGTTTTTTTCAGTTGCTATATTACATTATCATTTTGGAACCTGAAGGAATAACAGGGAAATATTATTTAGAAGTGTCCTTGAAGTTCAGCACATATATAGTGGTATTAACTTTCCTTTTCCTTTAACTTTGGTAGTTTTTCAATTCCAATTTCGTTCTTTCTGTTTTGCTTAATCTTAAGGAACATGTCCAGAGGACATTTCCACAAAAGCAGAAAAAAAAAAGGAGTAACTTTTATTCTATTTTTGTTTGTTTGTTTGATTTATTTTGTTTTATTTCATTTTATTGTTTTATTCTTGAAATGACTGGACAAGTCCTCAAACTCTCCTGTGAAAAATATGAATGTGTAAACCCAGGAGGGAGCATCATGGGGAAAACAGATGCTTTGATCTCCTTACTGATTCATGGAAAGCATGTAGGCACATATTAACATTTTTTCAACATAACTATCACAACAAAAAACACAACCTGATGTTTATTGAGTCCTATGGGTTATACAGTTTGAGAATTCTCACAGACAAAGATGGAAGAAATGATCTTCACTTCATATACCTATATTTTTCTTTAACAGTGATCAGTACTCTACAAAAAAATTGTGATACCTGAAGAAGTAAAAGAAAAAAAAAACTTTGAAACAGAGGCAAGAAGTCCAGATTACAAGAATCAGTAGTGTATACTGCTCTGATTTTTTTTTTTCCTTTCCTCCCTTTTATGCTCTAAATTAGCTGCAGTAACAGGTATCTACTGAAAATCCAAAAAGAGGGTAAAAGGCAATCATTAGCTTTAGTATCCTGTAATACAAAAGAGTCATTGCGTATTAAAGTATCACAGGGTCATCAAAAGAACATCTACTTGCCTTCAGGTAAGAGCAACTGTACTTAAGCCATTCTTGGCAGGTGTTTGTCTCATGCCTTTTTAAGAATTTCCAGAGATGGTGATTGCACAGCTTTCATGGATAATATTGTTGTGGTTGTTGTTTTTCATATGCACACATTCTTATTTATATATATATATATATTTAAAAAAGGATCTTAAGTAAATCTCTCACATGCAATTTAAAACTATCTTTAGTGGAGATGGAGAACAAATGACCATAATCTTCTTGTCACAAAAATTTATCATACTGAATGCTTGTTATGTCCCCTCTCTCCTCCCTACACTGCCTTAAAATAGATCAACATTAGTTAAGAATGAAAAAGAAGTTCTTAATTAGGATGACTTTGAATACATCACTGAACAGATCATTATTAAGTTTTACTAGTGTGGTAGAAAGATAAAGAGAGGGATGTATTATAAACAAATTAAGTCTTTTTTTTTGCTGGAAAGGTTAAAAGATGAGGTTCAAAGCTGAATAGCATGAGTTCTAAACAAATCATGAACCATGAATAACCACAGTGCCACTCTTTTACTTGTCAATTTTCACTGCATTATTCCTTACAGTACAAAAATGCCAGTATTTTTACTATATTCCTTTCCAATTATTCCCCTCCATATATGATATTTTTCACACTGGTATGATTTTCATTTGGCTGAGAGAAGCGAACAAGAGAAGCTCGGAAATCTCACTATTTGGGGGGCTGTTCACTTCATCCTGCTTCTCATTTGAGATTACAAGTTTATTCTGGCAAAGATTGATGTTTACAGTCTGAAGCATCTATAAAGATATTTAATCTCAACTAAAACCTATAGCTCTTAGTAGAATATTGCAACACTATTTTTATTTGCATTTTTTTAATCCCTGTGTTGGAATGTGTATGTTCTCCCAACTTCACTTTTATTGTCTATTTATTTTCCCTTATCATTTTGGTTTGTCAGCATCGTTTGCATCCAGTTCCCTCTTTGACCTGTCCCTGTTCCTGTTACATTCTTGTTTGCTAAACACAGATTCCTTTTCCTTGTTGGTTTTTGCTCTTTTTCCTTTCGGTGTGTTTATTTTTCTTTTTTCCTAACAACTTATGTCCTTTTAAATTCTCCCATTTTTGTGAGAGTTTGTCCAAAACTCCCTTGGACTTTTGTCCAAGTCTCCTTCATATCTTTTATTCTTATTCTCATAAAGTCTAAGCTAAGAAGAAGTCAGGATATGTGTAAAGAGAGACCATTTGGTTCATTAAGGTTATCAGATCTATGACTTTTTTCAGTTCAAAGGGAATAACAAGTAACAGGGAAAACAATAAACAAAACACACAGAGACAGAAGCCTGATGATAAGCAAAGGATAAGGGAGACTGAAACGCAGCTACTAATTGATGGGACATGAAGTAACTCCAGGCATAGCTCTTAAAAGGGCCCACCTGGACTTTGTAACTGTAGGGGGAGGAAATCATAGCCATGAGAACTGACATTTAAGGATGGCCTGAAGGATTGTACAAAACATAAGGAATGCTTATGGAAAGGGTCAAAGGCAGGTAAATGGGGATGGGGACAAACAAAGGAGAAAAACTGGAAAGAAGCAAAGATGAAAAGGCAGGTCACGTACAAAGAGTCAGTGGTCAGGATGCTTGTCTGACTGAGCCCTGCACTTGATCACTTCACTCTATCATACATTTTATTAGACTTTTTATTATCTACCTTTCTGTGTAGTTTGTTCGCTATCGCATGTATGAATGCTGCGAGATCAAGGTGCCAGCAACTGAGGAGAGTAGGGTGAAAGAGAGGTTATCATCTGGAAAAAGGGTTCTTGCTGGTCTAAGAGACAGAAGGTGGAGAAGGAGCACATCTCACAGGGCTTATAGGTTTTCCAGCAACTGGAGAGACCAGAGTGAGTGAAATCAAAGGACAGCAAGTAAATTTGGACCATAGGTAAGAGTGACTCCTATGTCTAAGGTGTTAGCAGCTGGAATGTTTGCATGTGGGAGAGGTCTAAGAACCAGAAGTTAGAGGGACTTCAGTGTGTTTGTTTATTTTTTTTCCTAGTGAATTTAAATCAACGTGTTTGAATTTATATGTGTACTTTCCTTGACCAGAAAAGATCAAGGCTGTAAGGATATGTAAGGATATGTACATAATTGTCCATTAACTTCAAGCTGGACTAGCGAGAAAGTAGGAGAAAAACCTCTATTTAAAAAGACTTCAGGTCTGAGAGGGATGTAAGGTGACCCATGGTGTAGGCATTACTATTAGGCCGACTGAGGGACCATGTTGATGTTTGAGGGATCTGAAGGTAGGGGGCTGTTTGGGAGTGGGAGTGGGCCCAGCAGCTGGAAGGTGAAATCTACAGAGCCTATTGGAGGCAACATTCTAATGTCTCTTAACAAGGGCTTTAATTTTTGAAAATCCCATGTTTGCAGTCCCATAGACCTGAAAACTCAAGAAAAGTGATTGGT
This sequence comes from Tinamus guttatus, assembly GCF_059628265.1. Lineage (NCBI taxonomy): Eukaryota > Metazoa > Chordata > Aves > Tinamiformes > Tinamidae > Tinamus > Tinamus guttatus. The sequence continues at coordinate 338,157 of NW_028289020.1, read as the reverse complement.
TCCTTGCTACCTCAAGCTTAAAAATGGCAGCAGTCAGCAAGATGTGTGACTGCAAAAGCAACTATAAGGTAGACATGTCTATGAACAAACACTGAAACTTCCTTATAGGAACCTGAATGCCTTCTAGTCAAGAGGAGGGGGGGAAAAAAGGGAAGAATTTCAGTTTCTTGTGAAAGACCCCTGTAGATATTCTGCAATTATTGTCAACAGTGGTAGTGCCTTGTTTTTCTTTTGCACTTCCACCACATACTGACTAGGGTGATTGTTTCAGTGATTTCTGTTTTGCAATAAATCTGAAATTATTTTCCTTGTCAGCATGCTGGCAGAAACAGCATGATGATACAGAAACAGTGACAAAACAAATTGGCAACAGACACTTCAGGTACCAATGTCAGATATGAACTATGCAGTATCCAGCAAATAAATCTATTAGTCCTTAGTAACAACAGGAACTGACAGTAACACCGAAAAATAAGACTTCTGGAATAAGTGGGCAAAGCTTTCTGGAGGATCTGCAAAAGGCATTTTTTTTTTGCCTTTTGCCTCAGGCTGGACATGACAACAATATGTGTAATGAATAGGTGATGAAGGTTATTTATTCCATGACTTGTAATCTTCAGCTTGATTTGTATACAAACTCGGGTACCAGAGTTGCTGCAAGAATATTCCCAATACTTTCAATAATATAAGGACTGAGTAAAGCAAAATTTATCCTACAGGTTTTTGCTGGACTCTGTCTACCAGGAGATACAAAGATGTATAACCCTGAATATCACTGTGATGCTAACATGGTATAACATAGCCTGTGGTATACATTGATGCATTGATTTAACTTGTTCTGGTTAGAAAAGACACATCTATCTGATGCTGCTGTGTCCACAGTAATAAGCTTTTGTAATTACTGAGTAGACGTAAATCTCAGAAATATGAACAGATTCCCTGAGAATCTCTTTATCAAAATGCAGCAACTAGAAACAAAGGAACATTTGGAGAGAAAGGATGTGTCAGCAGAAGTGAGACTTTTTTTTTCCTCTGTACTCTTCTGTGGGAAGCTAGAAAATAGAAAGAGATGAACACAAGCAATATTGTTTCAGTCTGGCTTGTGAGGGTACAATGTTAGCTGCTGTGCTTACAATGAAAATAAGAGAATAATCTGGAAAATCTACCTTAAAAAACTTCTTACTACAGTTTTATTTAATATTTTTGTGCCAAGTGATACAACACTTACCTGGGATCTAACTCTGATCTGTAATTATTTATAATATTCCCTTTAAGGTAGCAATCTAAATTAAAATTACTAGCCGGAAGGTTTTCTAAAAGAGTAATCCTAACCTCCTTAGAAAATCATAGGCATATTGATATTAGCTCATCATACATTTTCTAGTACCCAGAGGCATATCAAAGCTTTGTGTTTTTTTTCTTTTTCATTCTTATGTAGGATCTCACTAAGCATTTTCCACTCTTCAGGAATTCTTCAGAATTGTAACACTTCACAGTTTAAAACTATGAGTTTGTATATCAAATGTGTTTTATTATTTATTGGTTTTTACTTTATATAAAGGCAAGAAAATGCAAATTTGGGGGAGCCACAAAATTACTGTAAAATGCTGCACATAGCGTTGACTCATTAATTCTCTTATTAACATAAACTTTTTCTTTATTAGCACTTGTAGGATATAAAGTGATGAAAATCTGTTAAGAACCTCTAGTCTGGTTTGTCACTCAGCAGGGAAATAAATAAATGTATCCAATAACTTTATTCAAGGTAATTTCTTCGGTAAACACAATAAAGTATACATAGAGACATGCAAGCAATGAAATACCAGAACATCTGGTGATCTGCAGGTGGGCCAAGAATATGAAGTTGGAACAGGTGCACAGAAGCAGATTTCCTTATTCTGAAATTGTATTAGATGCTGGTAGGTTTCTATATATGTAAGGCAATGACCTGCATGGATTCCAAATAGGTTAGAATAAAACACGTGGTTCAGGAACATATTTCACAAGAGGATAGAGATAGCTGTAAAGAAACAGCTATTCTATGAAGTTTTGAATTTTAATGAATGTTTAATTACAATTTCTGCAGATGTCTCAATCTCCTCATTCCTTCCCTCCTTCTCTTTCCCTTAACACCAATGCTTTTATACCATTTAACTCTGATGTTAAAAAATCACTATTTCTGCAACAATAAAGTTTTCTCTTCCCTTAATGGCATGAATTTTAAATAGTGCTCAGTTACAAATATTAAGAAAATAATAGTAACTCTTAGTGAGGAGAATGTTTCAAAAATGCAGTAGTATTTTTAAAACCCCCAAATGGGAGACAGTTTCCTAATCTCTTTCAAAAATATGGTCCCAGACATTTATATGAATCTTATAGGATTGCAAAACAGGACTTCAATATCTTCCAAGAATAATACATTAATTTTATGGTGATTGGTTTATTTTAATCATCTAGAATTCCAGAGAGTGCTCTTTTCCATAACCTCTTAGTTTGTTATACTTCTGCCAGAGCCTGTAAATTAGAGGAAGAAATCTAAAATGTTAATCTATGTCTAATCTGAATCCTTTTGGATTTTATTTGAAAACATTATTTGTCATTACTGACTACATACACACATGCATAGATAGAGTTTGGTCGCCACTGCTCTGTGTATGTCTCTGTGTGTGCCCGTACTATGTGTATTACTCCAAGCAGCTTTACTATAATGAAAAGACAGCACACAGAGATATTTCTAACAGAATTATCATCTAACCTAAGGTTTTAAATGACTAACCTTAAAGAACTTCTAGATGTAGAGGTTGGGATTCAGTTGACTAATGAGACCAGTGGCCTGAAAATTTAGAACAATTTGAAATGCCCTGTGTGGCTGACAGACATGACGTGAGACCTGTGACTGTTTAGAGCAGGAGCAGGAGTAGGTGGAAGTTATGTGTAATATCCTAGAGCACCTACAGTGGTAGAAGATGAAATGGCAGAAGATTTTTAGGCTACTTACTTAAATCTTAAATATCAAAGGTATCTGTATTGTAGGCATCCGTATGTGCATCTGGTGTTTGAGCTACCATTACAGTCAACAGAGATGTAGTCAGTACCTTCAGTGGTGTCTGTTAGTCACTTGTTCAAAATATTTATCCATGTCTGATCTAGCAGAATAGCTCTTTAGAACTGATTTGTTTATTTATTTATGTATTTGCTTATTTATTTATTTTACTGGAGGTATTCTGCAGTTAGTTACCCTCAAAAATATCACAGAAATAAATATCACAGGGCACATGAGGTACCTATCTGTGAATGTCCAAATGATACTTTAAATATCCACCAACTTTAACAGTGGGGTGGACACCTCACTCAAACACACCTACCTATAAGGGTTTAAAGTTACAGCAAACTGAATCTCTCAGGTCCTAAAAATGACCTGAGCTGAACATCCCCTGAGGTGACAGAATATTGCCATTTGGTCACCAGTGCTGTCTTGTATTTGTGTGGAGGAGGACAAACTCAAGGATAAGTTCAACCAAACAGCAGAAAACAGGCACATGAACTCATAACGCCAAAAAAAAAAAAAAAAAAAAAAAAAAAAAAAAAGTTACCTCAGTTACATAGTTATTGCTCACATTTTCTGGATGAGCTAATATAACCAAAGAAACCTGAGTATATTATGATTGCCTGATTCCACTTTGCTGGTAGAATTTTTACTTTGTTCATTTAACCATTTTTGCTCATCTTGTCAAACACAATATTAATACATGCAGTTATTCCATTGGTTCTAATCAGTTCTCCTCCCATTTTCTCCAGTCCTACCATTTATAAAATTATATTTGCATTTCTGATATAGCCCTCAAGGCACTTTATTTACCCCAATACACCAAAGGGAGGATAAAAATATTTTTGCACTACCACTTACTAAGGATTTCCTTTTTACCTTGTCTGTCAACACTCAGTAACAAGGACTCATGTAAGTTATTCAAATCTGTTAGGTTTACCAATCTTCAAGCTGATGCACCTGCAGTGTTATTATATAGCCTGCATAGTTGGAATGGGAGTTATGAGAATGTCTATCTTCTCCATTCCACTATTTGTAGGCTATGAACTGAACATAATTTGACCTATTTTTAAATATTTGCACATGTATCCACTATGCATACAAAGCCTGGAGAACAGTTTTATTAGGTACCACATTCAAAAAACATTGAACACTAAAACAATCATCAGCAAAATCACTGAGCAGTGATCTTATCAGCATGTTCACCCTCAAAGACCATTTCAGCCTGAGTATCCCATTAAGAAAAATGAAAACAGACCGATAATGATTATTTATGGCAGTCATGAGCTAAAAAGGCATATTATTTTAAGTTGCACATTAGCATTTAAATTAAACCAGTTTACTTCTTAAAATACATTTATGGACCCAAATTGGAAGCAGAGGATTTAAAACACATTATGATATTTGTTTGTTCATTTGTTTGGGGTTTTCAAGGTGGGAAAGTGGTTCCTGCTGCTGTGGCCTGCACACAATAAAGCAGGGATAGTGAAAAGACCATCCTTACTGATAATGACATTTTTGCTTTGCCCACTATGCACTTCCTCCACTCACATTTTGGAGTCTCTTTTGAAGATATTAATATCAAAAAAACTCTGGGTGTTTTTGTCCCTTCTTTCAAGATATTCAGTCTGTATGTAAGGTCCTACCAATAACTGACTGTTATTCCAGTCAGTGTCAGCATGGCCTCCTGGAGCTGAATGTGGCAGTACAAGAACTAACTCTGAGCTAATCAGAGCTGCACACTGTAACTGATCTCTGAGGGCAATTTTCCTTGCTGAATGCCTGCGTCTGACATCTATGGCCCTTCTAGGCTGTACTGAACTCTACAAAGCAGGCAATCTTGAGTTTATCTAATCAGTTGTCTTCCGGTTAGCTGGGGGAGAAACATTCCTCCTTGACTTTTTGTTTTTCCCTCAAAGGCCATATTAGCTTTACATTCTTCGTTGCCTCCTGAAGTCTATCTACCTATTCACTAAACAGAGAGCCTCAGAAAACTCTCCTTAAATCCACCATGTTAATAAAGAATGCAACTCTTTTGAGTCCTAATTCTCACCAGTTCCTTGCTTAATTTCTCTGGAATAACTGTAACTTTTGAAACTCCACAGCTCTTTGCAAGTGTGAGTCATTGGCGTTGCTGCATTTGTCTCAGAGTGATATGAGGTTGTAACTCTAAATATACAAATCAAGGTGAAAAAGCTATTGTTTGCTATAACGTCAGAAGTTGTAATCATTATGCACACCTCTGACAAGAATTGATTTCACAATTGTCTCAAAAGCTGATTCTCTAATGGCTTAAAGAATGCAAAGTTGTTCAGAACTGTACATTTTTACAGAGATAATTTTACTCATGGGCCTGATTCTCTAGCTCACTGCAAGAATTTTATGTATTGTTTGATTTCACTTCTGCTACTGAAAAGACCTGGGTTTTCCTACCATTTTTCCGTCTTTCCTTTCCTCCTTCCCACCGTTTTTTCCTCTTTCTTCCCCATCATTTTATTTCTCTTTCTTTTTATTTGTTTTTCTCTTTCTCTCCTGCCTTCTCCCTCTTTCTCCCTCTTTTGTTCTTTCTCTCTCTCTCTTTCCTTGATGAATCTCTTTGCAATAATATATTTGGCAATCAAGTACTCTGAATGCTGAAGGATATAATATAGAAGATATAAAGCCTATTATATCAAGGGTGCATGTAAGAAAATTTAGGCTGTCATAGGGAATTCTGTATGAATGACAATGTACAATAGCATTCTATGTTCCAAAAGGAATAGAATCCCAACATATATTTTTTAATACAATAATGACATAAAGACCTTATAGGTGTCCATCAGTGATCTAAGTCATGTCATACTATTAAAAGTGGAAAACTGCCATTCTAGATCAGACTACAACTCCAGCCCAATATACAATCTCTGATATTTTCCATTACCAGATAATCAGGATCATGGTGTAAGAAACAGACCCTTTTTGTAGCAGATAGCATCCTACTGTGAAAGTCAGCATAGTGGCTCCAGAGGGACTGCCCATCTAATCAGTACTCCCCTTAAATAAAGTAGGATTATGCCCCGAAGCAGGAAACTGCTTATCTTTCAGTATAAACCTCAAGGAACATAAAATACTCCTGAAATCTCACCTGAATATTTTCCTAGAAAATGTTCTTGGAACAAGAATTTGAAAGCTATGTGAACAAAGATTTGAACAGGCTGCATTGAAATATGCACATGAATGAATGTCTGTGAATACACGTGATAAGAGATGAATTTATTTTATATTTCTTTATATTTCTTATAAAAGAAATAAATTTAGTACCATGAAGTTTATCTAGAACAAAATAGCAAAACAAGTTAGACTAATATCTAAGTGTGAAAAACAGTTCTAAAACAGAAGTAAAAATACTTTTAAAGTGTCAAAGATTTTTTAAAGAAAACTTATTTCTCCAAATATACAACCTTCCCTTACAAATTTTTTTCTCAAATGGAATATTAAAATGAAAAGTCCATTAAAAAAAGCTATTTAAAAAATGAAGTTATTAAAATTAGGATTTTCATTAATAATATTTTTGCTGTTAAACTTTAGAATATAAGATTAAAATGTATTTATTAATTAAATAAATTATATATATTTATATACATATTATTATTTGTTAATCAAGTGTATATCAAATACAGAAATATATTAATATTGTAAAAATAATTCTGATAAATCTCATAAACATATCATAAATACTCCACAAACTATAATCACTTTATTACACCATAATTATAAAAATTCTGTAATGTCGTTTTTGTCTCCCAGCTGTAAGAGCACATGAACACCCAACAATGTTAAATGTTTTTAATTAAAAAAAAATGATATGGAAGTTTCATTTTATAGAGTATAGAGACTAGGGGGGCTTAAAGAACTAGAATGACTTTGTCTCAATCACATAGAAAACTGTGAAACATTCTCAAGCTTTTATAAAAGCTCTAATTGCTGGAGCACACTTTGTCTCCATCTCTTTGCTTAATGGCCTCATCTTTCTTAGAGCTGATCTCTCTTTGAGAGGAAGCTGGGCTGCAGATTGTATCACCATTGCATGTCTGTTAAGGAGGTGAGCAAAACTGAGACAATAAACAAGATAGATACAGTTTAAGACCAATCTACACTGATAGGCATACAAAAACAAAACAAACAAAAAAAACCAACAAAAAACTCAACACTTTCACAGTGCCTCTCTCAATTACAGCAGGTCCTAGCACACAGTGTTAATTTCTCACTTATTAGTGAATGAAGATGCCACAAAATCTTCCAGCAAAACTAGAAACAGTATAAGTCTGTTCTAGACAAATGCGTGAAGCAGAAGTTCAAAGGTTATCCTTAAATCAACCTGACATCATGCCCGTATCATATGGTAACACTTTAAACACTTTATATAAGCATTTCATTTAGGAAACAATTACTGTATGGTTTTGTCTAATATAATTAATAGGTCAAGCAGCACTTACTGGGTTTTTAGGCATTAATTAACATTTAAAAATTATCACATATGACACATTAATTAGATATCAATCACTTATTAGAACTACTGACATTTAATAAGCATTTTAATTTATACCAAACTATCTTGCTGTACATGTCTTTTCAAACTACAAGTATCTGCAAATAGTCCTTAACAAGGACTATTTAACATGTTAACTCTTGTTTTGTCTTTGTAATTAGCACGTACAGAAACCTGATTTATATAGTAATACATATATATATATATATATATATATATATATATATAAAATAATAACAACCTGCATATATATCTCTTTAGTTCACTGGTAATAAATGACATATTACTGAATAAAATGTGTAACCTGCATATTAAAAGATACAAAAAAAAAGAAAACACAGATGTGAATAAGAATAGAGGAATTAACAGTATCTTTGTCCTCTTTCCTCTTAAGATATGAACTTAGATCCTCTTCTGATTCTGCTATTTTATCCTGGGGAAAAATACAACTGTCCAAGTGTTAATTGCTGACCTCTGTCACCCTTTAATTATGCATCTTTAATTTTCTTTGATACTTCCTTTGCATAGCTATCTCCTATTGTCAAGATCCCAGCGCTTGACACTTCACAGGCATAACCTCTATCTTGACCTAATTACACTTATTATCAGTCAATTTTTATAACACTAACAAGGTGCTTAGGATGACATATAAAAACCCTACAGGGTGCCTAAACTTTACAAGACTAATGTCCATGTTGGCAGCTTGACAAGAGCCAGAGCTACATTTTTTCTGCACATACTTTTGCATATTTTTCCTTAATAATATATACACAAAGACTTAAGATTCCCATGTACTTGTAACTCTGCTGAACAAATAGAAATCACCTGTTTATTCACTAGGAGTTTCTTCTCTAATGTATGTCCATGTAAATGGATTTTAGAGTGGGCAAATATGTGTTTCCCAGCTTTCTCTGCGCTCTTGAAGTTGTACTGAGCTGAGTCGCCGGGGTGGGAAGGTGGTACAGAAGTTGCCTGGAGCAGAGGTCTTTAAATGGCCCGTTTCATTAGATGGCAACATCTTCATGTGTCTGTCTGCCTCTGTCCTGCTCAGTGGACTGTCATCCAGTGGCATCTGGCATGTGAGATGTTCTCCAGTGCTATCCTTGCAAAGCTAGCAGCCCAAGAATGAGAATATGAGTAAATCATACAAGTTTTGCACTCAGAGCCTAAATGTAGCATACCTATGGTAGCTTAATTGGCCTACCTTGGATAACAGCAAGTGGTGAAAGCAATCTCTCCAGATGTTTTGGGAATACATAGACTAGTATCCATAAGGTCATCTTTCATTACATTTTTTGCTGTTCTGGTTTTATTTTGTTTTTACTTTTTCCTTTTGATTTCAACAAAACCTAAAGATGGTTAACAGATTTTATGTAAATATTCCACAACTGTTCTAATGATAATAATAACCAAATCAATAAAGAAAGAAAATAATGTAATTCTGCTTTTCCACATGAAATAACAAGACAGGTGAGTTGAGAGCTAAATCACTTGGACAACTTGCAATACTGAGCACCATAACACCTATCTTCTTTAGTCATGTCAGATCTAGATATCTAAGATAAATCACTTTTCTAGGCTCTTTCAGTAGTCCACAGATAATGATAGTCATCAGAAACGAACAGTTCAGCAAAGAAGCCAACATCATCCCTGTGTGGAATCCATACCCTCAATTAAACACCAAAAATTTCTATGCAGTGCAGGAGGAGGATTAAATGGGATTCACAACGGAGAGCATGCTGTGTGAGGTTTATATAATAGAGGAAGTCAAGACTTAAATCCTGCACTTATGTCAAACCAGGTTCACAACTCAGACTCCGGCACTAATGCACCTATGTCATTTCTTTCAAAATAATAGGCACCCCCTTCTTGTAAAACACAGAGGTCAGGAGATGGTGTCTCTACTATTTAAATGGATTTAGGGCTGAAGGGATTCAAATGTACATGCTTACATGGCTCTACAATGCCGAATTTCATGTTGAAATTTTGCTGCTTTGAAGAAACGAATGCAGAATTCATTTGACTAGAAAAAAAAAAAGTGTGATCCCAGTAACTACAGACATCAGCTGAAGGAGGGGACACCTACTTCCTGACCCCAACTCCAAGGACTTCTATACTGCTTCATAAGTCAGGAATTGAATAAATCCAACAGTCCTTGCAGACAGGATCAAAGCCTATCTTTTTAATCTTTAACCCCTACAGAAATGTTACTTAGGGTTCTTGCTCTTTTAGCTGCCATGCATCTGCTTGGTGGAACTCATAGCCTCTTGACATCAGAAGATCCCTGTTTTCTCCTTTTTTAAGCCTACATTTAAGACTGATTTGTTTTCATTGACTTTTAACTGACATTAGCTAATTATTAACTCTGCAGGATAGATTAAATTTTAATTTTAATGTCATTGTAAAACACCATGATCTGCCTCAGCATGATAAGATGCTATAAAAGTTTAAACTGTTGTTATAAGTTAGCCACCTGTTCAAAACGTTAAAAATCTACACGTTTAAATCAATCACACTGCACTGGATGCCCCATCAAGGCTAATGTTGATAAATTATACTCCAAGCACTAGCTGATATAGATTCATTATTCTCTGCAATGGTAGTATATTGGACTTTAGTTTACAGAGTTTTACTTGGAATTGCAGTCTCATTTTTCAAAATCCTAACTACACTCCAATGCCTGTTTTCCAGTCTGCTAAATCGCTTGGAGACTATCGTGACTAAACAATACCTTTGAGTTTCAGTCTGTTGTATGGGGCATATGTTTGAAATGCACTGCTGCAGAAGGAGTTCCTGGATGCACTGTGAAACAGTAGAAAGTCTTTTTGTCATATCATTCTTGCCATATCTGGGCCGAATAAGAAGAGAAGGATAAAATGAAGAAAGAACTCTGTACATTCCTGCCTCAGTATAAGATTGGTGAATCTGCAGACTGGAGCCTTCTTTGTCTCTTCAAGTTGCAAGTTCGCTTGGGAAAATACTATTGCTTGTTGAATACAAGAAATTACTTCTACAGCTCCAGTAGAGAAAAGTAGCACACCGAGAGTGCGTATTTTAGTAGTTTTTATTCAGGCAGTGAGGCAGTCAAAGCACTGCCTTTGCTACCTCCCAATCTTTTTGCACTCAGACAGAAGGCTTGCTAATAAATTAGAAGACATCGACTTCATCATATGATTTTAATGAAAACAGTCTTCAGTATCCCATTTTTGGCTACTTGTTCAGCTCAAAATTGACTTTATTGTTGTAATGGAAGTTATAATGAGTTCAAATTCTTTCAGATAGGTATTTATTTTAACACCACACAAAACAGACTAAATGGCTGCACTGTCTGAAAGAGGTGTGAGCTGACCATTCGGTTTTCCCTTTCTCTGATGCACTTTTTACAATTTCAAGAGTAGGCATTCACTAATAAGAAAAAAAGGAAAAAAACAACTCCCCAAATAGATAATTCATCACTTTGTTTTTGAGTCAAAAGTAGATAATAGAGAACTCAGCTGACTGCATGAGGGTTAGAATGGGTTTACCTTTCATATCCTTCTAGGACTGTGCTTCACGTGTGCAATGTTTTGCATAGGATTCCAAGAAGAAAGCAAGTGGTCAGTCATGCTCTCATCTCTATGATATTAGAAATAGTGTGTGCTCATTCTGACTTCTTTATCCATGTCTTTTTACATGTCACTCAACCCTTAATTTTAAAATACATGTTCAGTCTGATGAACTCTTTTTTTTTTTTTTTTTTTTTTTTTTTTTTTAGCGTTGGACACAAGGGAGAGGCAAAACAACTTTTGGATGCCCTTGATCTTCTCAGGTGACTGCAGTGCGATTTCTAGAGGCAGCAGCATCTGCCTAAAGCTTTTATATATATATAAATACATTTTTAAAGAGACTGAAGTAATTAGAAGTATTAGAGGTTTGAGACATTTAAGTCAAAATGGAGTGTAAGGGCCTAAAGAAAAATTAAGGTAGAGCTAATGGGACTGAAGGCCTGACCTGTATGGATGCTATACTATAATACTTGAAAGATATACACTCAGGTCTACAAATAGAATTTGACATCATAAAAGGATGATTTAAAATATTTCTCATTTCTCTCTATTCCTGGTAAAATACTACTTAGAATACTATTTTTCTCCCTTCAGTCAGAGGCACAAAGCTATGTCCATGTGTCATGGACAAGTATTATGCACATTATTACCTGACACTGGGCTATCAGGCATTGCTGGCATCTAGTACCTAAACATTAGACATTTCAGCATCTTATATAGCAACAATAATAACAGATACATTATCTCTACCATGAACAAAATCAGCCAGAGCCAACTGAGGCCAGCTGGGACAGGCGAGCTCATGCCTAGCTAAAATTTCTTATTTTTACAAAACAGAATTGCTATATTCAGCCTACCTACAGGGAAGGGGCTCTGGTTCGTGCTTATGCCTTAGCTGTACCAACTTATTGTTTATTTGTAATAATACCTATTTTTATGTATAATATGTATTGTTCGAAATAGTGCTATATACCACAAACGATAACGATGGTAGGGGCCATGAGAACAATTAAACAGTAGAACGAGTAGCAATGATCATAGAATACTATCTAGGCTTATGCTGTTGTGCTAATAATCATTGCCTGATTACTAGTATCAATATAGCAAGGATTCATATCCGGCTTCTGAGGTTGAGAAGCATGAATAGTCTTGCATGAATAGTCTAGCAAGTTTATGCTAGTGCAGGCTCCTCATCCTACACAACACAGCCCTTCACCTTAGCTCCCTCAAGGCTCAGTGTTTCCTGCATGAATATAACAAGCAGTTATTATTTCTTCAGATTTTCATTTCAAAGGATCCAAAAAAACATAAAGGCTGTGCTGCAGACTTCTACATCCAAATGTTATTTCTGCAACTAAAAATATATGAATATATTTTGCATGTTTTGTATATGATCTGGTAAAGCTTTCTGGGAAAGGGCTGGAATACTCTTAAGATGCAAAGAATCAAACCTTTCCAAACCTTTCCATTCCCATGCATCAAGACTCTATACTGCCTTTTGATATGGTGTCAAGCTTTATTTTGGAGGGAAAAAGTGGAATGGCCAAAACATGGCCATGAAAATAAACAGAGTAGAAAATGAAATTCTAAGGCCAAAGCTTTCTCTCTGAAACTCTTATTTACCAGTACAAACCTACGCTAAGTCTCATAAAAATCAGTGTAGTAGCTGATTTTGATAGTGTCTACATTAAGGGAAGCAAATGAATCTTTAATATTGAAATACCTTTAATACTGAAAGGTAGTACAGGTAAGTCTTTGGGACCGGGAAAAAAATAATGTCTCTTTCTTGCAAATGGTTGGGAGGTTTTTTTTGTTTGTTTGTTTTGTTTGTTTGTTTGTTTTTGTTTTGTTTTAGCAGCTTAGTAATGGAAAGCAGAAATACTATTTGGCAGCCTTTTTTTTTTTTTTTTTTTTTTTCCCACACACAGAAACCTGTGGAGCATTTCTGTGTTAGCATCTCTCCGCAAAGCAATTCTGTGTAAATTACAAGAGATTTTGCAACAAAGGGGATTATGGATACCTGACATACTATGTCATCTGTCATTTCTGACAAATGTAAATGCAAGAATAAAATGCTAGGTAGGAAATAAGAACATATGCGTCAGGGTTGAGTGAAAGGGCATGAAAGGCTCTGGTTCCAGACACTTTTTCTTTGCCTCTGTTGTTTTTCTCCTTTTTTATTATTTATTTATTTATTAATTCTTGTACTCATTTTGTCTTGGATTTAAACTTACTTTCGCTTTTAATAGAGACCAACCATATCTGTTAATGTCTTCTAGTACAGAAACCATATAAAGCTGTGAAGGCTAGTTTCAGCTCCCTACACTTAGTGCTTGCTGAAGACCTTACGCTCACCTTGATTCTCAAAATTTCATTTGATTTAATTGACTACAGTATTTTCAGTCTCAATATTTAATTGAGAATCATTGGTTTAGTCTCACTCTTTGAAAAGTGGGTATAAATGTCTTCCCTAACCATGAAGCAACCTTTAAGTGATGATCAGAATTAAATTATTTTTTATATCTATTCTTTGAAAATCCATATCTATGGAGCTCTTATCACTCTTGTATCCAAGGATCATGCTAAGTACTCTTTAATATAATTTTCTTCTCTGAGATTAAATATATATTTTTAATATTTATCAAGAACCTCTGCCAAGGTGATGACAAAGGGCTTCTCTCATCTTCCAGCAGAGATCCAAATGCAGCAGTTTGTGTTATGCTCACCAAAAGTATGCCTTGAGCACAGGCAGGTGTGAGCTGCATATACCTATTATATGAGTGTAGAAAATACCGTCCTTTGGATTCTGTAGCACCTAGTAGAAATATTTCTCTCCACTCAGACCAAGGAGGCAGTGACATCAATCTCATTTCTGCTCCATAAGAAGATCTGATATACATCAGTAAAATAGTTGACTCTGTACTTTCCAAACCTTTGAGCAAAAAGAGACTCTGCAGCTGCATACATCGATCTAGCATTCAGAAAATGTTTTACCTAGTATACAGACAGCAGAACTACACTGTCTCATTGCCACCTGGGATTTCTTGTTAGATGTATTAGTGCTGTTCTTTAATGAACTTTAGATTTCTATGATATAATGATTACATTTTACGATAACTGTTTTTCCCTTTTGCAGATACAGTCTTGGCCCTCCGTGCAGTGTATCCATTACCTCCAGAAAAGCATTTAAATTTACAAAAGATAAAAGAAGCTGAAAAATAAATTGAGAAATCTATATAAAATTAATTTGACAATATCCATTCAAACAAGACTTAGAGATGAGTAAAATACTATGCATTTTCTACTGACTTTTGCAGAACAAGCTGTGCAGAAGTGAAAAACTGAAAATAATTGCATGATATGCAGTAAACTTAGGAAGAACTTTTAGAAAATTATCCACTGAAAGTATAAAAAAAATCTGATGTTTCACTTTTGCTAGATAATATTTCTCTCTTAGCTCAATGGTATGCCGTCTGTATGCTTTTGCAGCAACACCGAAAAAATAGAAATGAATTTGCATTATCAAAGGGCCCTAAAATATTAAAATTGATGTTTGAAGTATGGAAAAAAAAAAGGGTTGGTAAAACTCTGTCCCTGGCAGGACTAATGTTTTCTTTTTCTCTTTAGCAGACAAGAATGTTTGGAATAACATAACTGTTTAAAATTGAACTAGAAATAAATGCAATCAAGAGTCATCTATATTGAAGTGTTTGATTAACTAGTTCTTAAAAATCTTGACTAACATACTTAAACAATTTATTTAAGTTATATTTGTGCTTAGTAATGAATTAAAAAAAAAAACTCCTGAGGGGAACAACTTATCCAAACTGTTGGGGTCTGCAATGTAGGAGTCTGAATAAACCCTAGGTAAGCTAAGTCATTATGCCCTATGGATCAGCCAGTGCCAACAGTACAGTCGATAGACAGATACATCTCACCCTTCACTAAACTTCTTAATATAATCAAAAAAACATTGCGAACAGTGCTCAATTCAAATGTTACACATAGATATTCAAAATGCCGATCTATGCCTATGAGTTATCTGGGACATTTCTGTGGGGCTGCTAAATAGAATGATATTTACAGTATTATGTGATTTTTCTAGGCAAAGAACTGAAGACCACATGAAGGTAACCAAGGCCATCTGAGAGGCCTCTGAGAAGACACTGGATGCTTAAACTTAGGCAACTTTAAATAAGCCTATAATTGAAGCCACAGCTGATCCTAGAAGAATTGACATTTTGACTATTACAATGCTGTATGCTGCATTCTGGCGAACATTATTTTTTTTTTCCTGTACATAAAAAAATAATTAAATGAGACATATGAATTAACTGTTCTCTGTATTCAGCACAGATAAAGACGTCAACCAGAGTACTGTTTCCAGTTTCAGGCAAGACACTTTAAGAAAGATGAAGGCATACTGAAGAAAACCCAGGGGACAGTCACAAGAATGCTGTGCTCTATAGAAAATTTGCATTTGAGGAAAATTTGAAAGAAATAGCCTTGTTTAGTCAAGAAAAAATAAGGTGGAGGGAAATAGATGAAAGCAATTTGCAGTGAAGCAATTTTTTCCCCATTGGTTCGATTGTGCTTCATGATCACTGGAGGGAAGGCAAACTGACTTAATTTTTAGTGAAGAAGCTATAAATTAGAACTTTTAAATTTCTGAACTGTAAGATTTTTCACACAAAAATGACTTCCCAGGGAAGATAATGCAATTACTTTCATTAGAGTACAGTACTAAAAAAAAAAAGGAGAAAACTTAAACAAAGGAAAAAAAACTTGAAGGCCCAGTTGTTGGGGTGTTTTTTGATTCTGTCCAAAAGCTTCTCATGCAGGTATTTAAAAGATCAATCAATCAGATGTGTCCCTTCAGTCCCCTCAGGCCATGTTTATGTAGTTTGTTAGGTGATTATCTTTGGCCAGCCTGAAATTAGGAATCTAGTCTAAACTAATGCCCTCAACTTCTCTGGCAGTGAACTGAGAGAGAGAAGCACATCCTGAGAGTGATTGATTGTATCCTCTCATAGACCAGATGAATAACTGTCTGGAACTAGCTGTGCTATAACTATGTTCACCCGATAGGATGTCAGAGTGTTAAAGAGATGAGCACTTGCTCATCAAAAGAATCTTGCTCTTGAGATGAGAGAACTGTGTTCAGGTGTGCATCTAGCCCCCAGATTAGAAGTATCCTACAGGATAACATAGAAGTAGCCAGTGTCTGACTATTGATTCTAAAGGAGCTTAGAAAATTAGCTTATGCTAGATGCCTTATTCCTGGAGTGAGATGGACCTTACCGTTCCTGAGCATAGCACTTTTTCCTGCTTCATGTCACTGATAAATCCTGTTGTGTGAAAGTGAATTAGTATATTCATTTCCCTCATGCATACTGACACTCATATACAAAAGAATTATTATTAGAGATAATCGAGGATGTGATATTTTTTATTTTGGGATCAAGTATGTAAAATTTAGAATGTGTGGATTCAGGACAGAAATGTTTTTGTATCACCTTCTTGCTATGTGCAAATGTCCTTTTCATGTTAAAGCTTGGACTTTAGATGTTAGATAATATTACAGTACCAACAATAATATACCTGCATCCCATATACATCTCTATTTGGAAAAAGTGCTATTATCAAGCTATTTGCATTTAGCTTTCTTGAATTTCTTACCTTTAAATTCGATTTTGATCAATGAAACCTAATGAGATAGATTTTTAGAATTTACTGTAGCCTAAACTATGTAGAATTCAATACAAACACTAGTATGGCTCAATGATCATTTACAATTATTTAACCAATAGGTGTCTGACAATATTTACACTTCACATAGAGATAGTTAGGCATGAATTTAATGTGGGATTGCCTCTCTCCTTTTTCAAAATCAACTTTCAAACAATAATGATGGTTATGCTCTAGCTATTATATTTTTCTGTGTAACCTTCCTTTTGAATGTACCAATTAATACCTTTATTTGAGACTCTTTAATCAGGCCTACAATTTTCTAGAGAGCTCACAAACTGAGATTAAACTTTAAAATCCCCTTAGCTTCCAGGAATTCCTGTCAAAGAGACAAAGAGGAAACTATTTCCTTTTCTGAGTAATAGACGTAATTCTTAAGTCAGTTTTTCTAATGTACTTGCACAGTGTCTCAGTTGATAATGCCTAGGGAAAAAAAAAAACACTTAGTAACCACTTAGTAACTCTCTAGAATGCATATAAAGTCAGTTCAGAGACAGAGGAAAATTATGAAAGTAAAGCTATAGTTTTCCAGTACTTCCTAGTGCAGGTGATGGGAGAAATAACAAAAAAAAAAAAAAAAAAAAAAAAAATCATAGGTACAGGTCAGTTGGTCTCATGAAAAAAAGGGTCTAAATTTCTGCCTTTGCTCCCAGTTTTGAAACAAACAAATAGGACATGAATATTAAGGTAAATGTCCAGTGCCCTTGATTATACACATAACAGGAAACTCACATTAAATATGAATTTATGGAACAGAACTGCTAATTTTAGTCATGGGATTTAATACATAGCCAACTACAGCTGCAATTAACTGTGTTCACGCAGTCAGTCACTAGCCTGGAGAGGTGTTATGCTCTTCTCTGTTATGAGTAAAAGGTACTCTCGCTTTTTATCTCATTTCCTGAAATCTTAGCATTCCAGTAATATACCTAAAACGATATCTGATTTCATATTTATATGCTTTTCCTTACAAAATGTCATGAACGGCTGTACTTCTGATACTGAGATTTTGTTAACAGGTAATATTCTAGATTTTAAACCTCAGGAGAACACTAAAGGTAAGTTTTTAATAGGTATAGGGTTTGTGACTGGTAAGACATATATTTGATTAGTTTAGTATTAAACATATTGAACATAAATGAAATTCCGCAGCCTCAAGATTAAAGGAATGTATAACTAAGCATGTTCTTTACTGAATGTTTCATCCTTTGGTATACATAACTAGCTCTGATGTTACTTCAGGGGAAGACCCTTGCAAGCTGCAAAGCAGAAAGGTGAACCAAAGAGAAGAGATGAACTACAGACTAATCTGAGATTCAGAAACATCTAGGCTGCTACCTATGGTTCCTTCCTTCCTTCCTTCCTTCCTTCCTTCCTTCCTTCCTTCCTTCCTTCCTTCCTTCCTTCCTTCCTTCCTTCCTTCCTTCCTTCCTTCCTTCCTTCCTTCCTTCCTTCTTCCTTCCTTCCTTCCTTCCTTCCTTCCTTCCTTCCTTCCTTCCTTCCTTCCTTCCTTCCCTCCTTCCCTCCTTCCCTCCTTCCCTCCTTCCCTCCTTGCTGTTTTAGTACCACTAGGAATAATAACCATCAGCTTGTTCTAGCTGTGTTTGCTCTTAAGATACTGACTATAAAATCATTGTAAGCTAATTAAATCTGATGGTTTAAAGAGCCTAAATCTGCCTTACAATAATAATACAAATACATTGCACATAGGATGGATGGACATGAAAAGGGATCAATCATTTGTGACCCATGGTTCTACACGTCTCTGACCAGTAAGGTTTCTTTAGGAAGTGCGGACTTTCATGAAAAAATAGAGCTGGATGGGTGTTTTCTTCATCATCTCTTGGTGTCAACTTATGGAAAGTACCAAACGAATAACAGTAGACCTACTTCTCTGTAAGCATGCTGATATGAAAAAGGGCCACCAGTAAAGAATTTGCAGTCCCACAACATTCTTCCACTAAGTATTTAATGAGAGACAAACATAAATCTTGAGTCTTGCTGGAATTTATAAAGGTTTGGTCTTCCTAGGTTTACTGTGTAAGCTTGTCCCTGAAATCATATTTCCAAAACAGGATGATATCTAGACATATAAAATTACACAGGTAAAAAGTATCGTGCAAATGGAAATGACTAATAAAAATAAAATCCTTGGTGTCCAAGGGTACTCGCAAGTAACAATATTTATTTTTTAGCATTTAACCATTTTTGTTTTGTAAGTTTCTACTTTTTTTTTTTCTCTTTTAAACATTAACATATTGTTCCAATTATCTTTATAACCTTTTTCAAGTATTTTCACTACTATTTATTAGCAGAGCTTGCAATTTTCTGTTGCGCCCTCCCTTTTTTTTTTTTTTTTTTTTTTTTTCCTAAGGAAGAAATGTCAAATAACAGTTTAATGAGTATTCTACATTCTCAGACCTTTGCCTAACCCAGGAGCTATTTAAAACCAATTAGAAGTGTATATTTGCAAATTGGATGCATCCATGCATGAGTAACCTCCTTTTCCTCCCCTCCCCCTTCCCCAAAGAAAGAAAACAACAGGTCTTGATTGTAGCTAAACTAATTTTGAAATCAAGGTCTGAAGGATCATCTTGATGATGTCTATCTTGCTAAAATCTTACTAACTAAAGAAATGTTTTTATTTTTATTTCTCTCACAAGCCATCTCCTGATCCTTGTGGATACACCCTGATATACACACATTTTAACACATATGCATTTCAAATGTCCAAGCAGATGATCTGTTGGAATTATTTAATTTATTTATTCATCTATTTTCACAAAAAGACTTCTGTGAAGCACCTGAAAAGATGGTCATACTGTACTTTCTAAGGAAGTGAGTTGTATGTTTTTTTTTATGAAACTTCAGACAGGCATCTATGTATCTATTCATTGCCCATGCATGTGAGTTCCACTTTAAGTGCCCTAATCTACCTTGTCTAGCACCAAGGTTCCACTACAGAAACATGTGTGTCTGGTATCATGTCTGTGAGCCACACGTGATGCCAAGTGTTCAGTGTCTCTAAAGGGCATGGGTGACTATCAGCAGGCAATTGAAATCTGTATCTACTTAAAAAGATAGGCTGTAATAAAAGTTTATACTGTAGTGCAGGCAAAATATCATGAAGTTTCAACTACCTTTTACAATAAAAATATACTTTACGAGAGGCATGTCAAGCAAAAGGACAGACTTTTCCCCTCAATCTCCTTTCATTGGTACAGTATGCCATATAATCTTTTATGCTATCATATCTCAATTCTCTTATATCAGAACATATAACCTGCAGCTATACATAGTACTGCTGCTTGACACTGCTTTTTAAAGAGAGGGAAAGACAGAGAGAGAGAGAGACAGAGACAGAGAGAGAAGGAGAATTAAACCAGGTTAGAGCATTAGAGCATCTGGTAAAATCCAAATGTTTTCGCTAAATTGCCAAGACTTCCTTTCAGAATAAGCTTAGAGGTTTGCATCTAGATGGTGACTTTGAATATTTCTCTTTGTAATCCAAGGCAGAGAATCAGTCACAAATAGCCTTAAAGACACAGGAGGCTCAGATCAGATATTTTTTAATTAATTAAAATTAAGTCATTTCCATGGGAGAAAATAAATAAATAAAAATAAATAAATAAAATAAAAGGCCTACAAACAGTTATTTAAAAATGTCCTCAAGGACTAAATTTGGAAATGCTCTTTATAACCCTTAAGCTCAACAATAGGGATGGCAGAGAACACTCAAGTAAATTTGCACTTGATAATGAAAGTATCAAAACTGATTGTTCTCCATTTTGTGAGGGGAAAAAGTAGCACTGGTAGCTGCTCATTTTTCACAACATGGAGTTAAAGGGCAGATTTAGTAATAGTTCATACAACTAATATTGCTAAGTGCTATAAGTGACGATAAAGCACTGAAACACATATAAAATAAATTAATGCCTTCCATACAGGTATAATCAGAAGACCCACCAACTGGTATACTAAATTTAAACATAAAACAAACATGAGAACATCAGCTCTTCAATGATGTCAAACAATAAGTAAGTAAGTCTTCGGGTCAAAATCATTGTTCATGTAATAGGAAGGGGTGTCTTTTGTAATCAAAGTGCTTTTCTGTATCATCAGTGCTCTATGGCAGCACACTTCATTCAGACAAGGCTTCCTGTTCTGTGAGATGTGAGAATTTTTCTCAATCTGACCTTCTTTTTTTTTTTTTTTTTCAGAGTTACTTGAAAGAATGTCTCCCAAAATGAGAATATTTCCTCTCTAAGAAATAGTAAGACCTTGGCTGAGCTGAACACCTCTCCTATCTTTCAGAATATACTCAAGGTTCAATATCAAGAAAATGTCCAATCTTACATCTGATAATGGGTTGGGATTTTTTTACTTTTTTTTTCTTCCTTTTTTTTTTTTTTTCCTTCTTTTTTCTCTTTTTACGGTGGTTGTTCTGGACTGGCCTCAAATTGAAAAGTATAGGTTGTTATGCTCTTCTGCTATTATAGTGAGAGATCATTTTTCCACATTGCTGTTTACCCATGAAAGACTCTGTGCATCAATAGCTTCTCCTTACCCTTGAACAAGGAGAATAACTACCAGTATTTGCAAGTTACCCCACATTCATTATTATATTTCAGTGTAAGTTGAAAAACAACAACAACAACAACAACAACAAAAGTGTTCACAGCCTTAAAAGCAATATTATACATCGTGGGCTCTCAGGTCCACTATATTGGCACCTTGTCAGCCCTATTCCTCTTTATTATTGTAAATTTCATTACTTAAGTTCATGTGTGTGGCAGAGAACAAAAGGTCTTCTGTGAGCTGCCCATCTTCCCAGTTGGAGGATCAGATCCAACCAGATATGTATCTTGGACATATATTATACCTCTTTCAGTAGTTCCGGAATAGGAAATACTCAAGATCTTTATGTAGTCGATGAGTTATATCAAATGCTTTTAAGACTTAGAGGGAAAAGTGTCTAGGATGGCAAAATACAGGCACATTAGGACTAATGTCTCTGTTCTTCAGAAGTTGCTCTGTCTGGTCTTTTCTTTCTGATAATCAATAGAAACAATCATTTAGAATTATATGAACAGTTGTACTAAGTCCTGCTTCCCTGATTTCAATCTATCAGTCCAATTCTATTGTACTGTAATATTTGCTGAAGTACATACTAGCTTATATATTTAATATCTTCTTATTATTATGATTGACCAATGGAAATGCATACTAGTGCTAATGTGTGTCTCTACAAGATTCTTTGAAGTATCTAGTATCCTAGCACACACATCAGAAGAGTACAGACCATCAACCAACATTGTTTCCATATACACAAACAAGCTCAGAAAGTAGATTGAATTTGTTGTTCAGAGACAAACTGCAAAATCACAGTAGTTCTAGATTTCTTAGATTTGCAGCCTAAAAAGTCATCTTTTTATTAATGATATACACAAATTAATTCTATATGTGAACTGCTGCCTAAAATTCAAAGCAAATACTGTGGATCCCAAATGGTCACTTCATCCACAAAGTTGAAATCCATATCTTACTGAGATCAGAAGCTTTTCAAAGTTATATATGTTGTGTTTTTTAGAAATTATTTAGCATTAATGATAAAAATGTAAGGCTAGAATCTAAGGGCATAACGTTCATGACTTATACTTGTAATTAAGCACTTACTTAAAAAAATGTAAACCCCCCAGCTTAGATATGTTGCCCTGAGTTCTTACTATCTGATTCAGGATTTTAAATTAAGTTCAAGGGATTCTGGATCAAAATACAAAGTTAAAGTATTTTTAAAAGCTAATATATCTTCAGAGTTTGAAAAATCCTCTCTTGCACTTACTCCCAAAATGAGGCCACATAGCCAAAATCACTGCTCTTATTTTTGTCTAAAACAAAGAAATAGTTCTAGTCCAGCAGTTTGAGATGATCATATTCATAACATAAGCAAGTAAAATATTATTTTCCAGATATCTTTAATATTTGATTAGTATTTAAAACCAATGGAAACAATTTATGAATGGATATTGTAAACATAGGAAATGGATTTCAGTTATAAACAAACTTCAAAAAAAATCAGAACCTGTTTGGCATGAAACATTTTGTCAATAATACTAAAGGAAACAGTAAAATGGACTTGTGTCAGATCTTTTTTTTGTCCCCAACAAAATTAAGAGCAGTAGCACTGACCAGTACAGAAGCAGACTAGATTTCTGTCCTGTGTATCCACATTAGGAGAAAATAAGTCAGAACTTAGCTTATTTATGTTCTGATATGTTTAGGAGATTAAGTAATGTTAAACTACTTATTATGTAGTATCTTTTTTTTTTTATTTTCTCCATTTACTATAAAAGAAACATGGGTGAGTAGCTCAGATATAGTAGTGTGTATTGGTCAGATGAATTCTGTTAAACATACATGCTATTTTTTCTCATCTACAAAACAAATTTTGCAGATGTAACGTGGAAACACAGTTAAGACATATTGGTTTTACTTTTCACTTTTAAAGAATTATGATGATTTTGTAGTTCCTTAAAAATATTCAAAACGAATACAGAAAATTATACAAAAGATATATTTTCATTACTTTTTCTCATAAAATCACAGTTAAATATGAGATAAGGTATGGAATCTGGAAGGACATACATTGATAATATTTTTCTTGGATTATCTATGGAAAAACTTAAGCAGGACTATGTGTGCTCTGATACATTCCAATAAATATAGATAGAAAATAGGCATGTATTCATAATATTTCAAAGATAGTGATGAACAGTGGTCTACCATCACGCAATAGAAGTAAGATCAAGGTCTGTCAGAACCTATACCAAAACCTTGACATTCTCAGGGTTAAATGGAAAGCTGTCACTATCTCCATCTGAAATGCTAACTTATTTATCCACGGGATTTTGTGGGGTTGTTAACTTCAGGGTCAGAACACCACATTTTCTATGTTTGCCTAAACATATTATGGGTTTTCCCAGCTAGCTGAGTTAAAATATTTTTTACCTGAAAAGGTGCTTTTACTTTCATGTGTATTCCTTGTACAGACTTCAAATTTGAAGGTTTTCCTAAGCTTTAAAAGTTCTGAAGAAGACAAAATCAGACTCACTAACATTCCAAATAACCTCAGTTTTATTTCTGCCTTTCTGGTTAATGTTTTTTATGAGAAAGATAAATAGAATTTTGAGAGTAATTCAATGATTTTGACTGATGTCACAGTAGCTGAATATTACTTTCTATAAGATCATCATGGCCTTGAGCGATTATTTTTATTTAGGTACTCTCGGGACTACCAAATTAAATTCCAATTTACAATCTGATAATTTTGGATCTTTTCAGAAGAGCTGCTAAGGACAGAAATATTTCTGTGTTAAAAGCCACACAGCTCTTATTAGTTCTTATTCCAGCCACCTGGAAAATGGAAGGTGGAAAACACTGAAGAAATACTCTTCATAGTTACAGGCAGTGGAATCAACAGTCTAATCATTCTCCAAATATTCTGGCAAATTTCATGACAGTTACCTCCGAGAAAAAATGTGAGGTATATTCCAATAAAATAGATCTATATTTTAACTTGTGTGTCACTGATGATGTTGTCATCACCATTTCATATTTCATCTATCAATTTATTAAAAGGTATTTTGCTACTAGCTTACAATAATCACTTTCAAATTTGAATGTACGCACTTACTTAATCTACCTGGAAAGGTTACCGGCAGCTTTGTGGAGCTGGCGAGAATTTCAAAGGCTACCTCTGGGTTAATGGAGATCATGCCTTAGTTTCTGGCCCTAAGGCCAAATGGCATTGCTTAGTGCTGGCCTTGATTTAATGCAGAGTTGTCTTGGAAACAACTGATTCAAACTGTTCAGCCTCTTTTACTTTGCAAAAGCTCTGAGTACCAGGTGTGAAAGCTAGAATGTCACAAATGTTCAAGTCTTATTTATCTAGAAAGAACATTTAGTTTTAAAAAGTCCTCAGCTCCAAGCCTTCCTATTCCTTGAAAGGGACTAACATTTTATTTTTTTATTTCATTTTAAAGAGGAAGTGATAATTCCTGACTATATATATTTTTCTTTGGCAAGTCTTTGGTCTCGACCACAAAATGTTCTTTCTTCTTAGAAAGAACTATGTGCCAATTCTGTGCTTTCAAGAGTGATCATTTATTTACTATAATTATTCCTGATACATGTTATTGTAGTTTTGTAGAGTTCTAGTCACAGAAGAAACTGCATTACCTAAATGCAAGCATAGAAACTAAGGAACAAAAAACCATTTATTCCATTTTAAAAACCATGTATAACTTTAGAAATAACATAATGCATCTGTTCCATAGTCATATGGACACAGAATGGCAAAGAAACAAGGTGAGACTGCCAAATAGTAGAACTGAGATATGTACAGCCATTCCAGAAGTATTGAAGCCAACATAATGAATTTTAAAACAGAACTTAAGATAGAACACTGATAGTTTGTAAATAATCATTTCCAAGTGTGAGAAGAAAATGTATGAGGGAAAAGAGCTTATATGAACATTTAATAAGTGGGCAATAAGTGTTGTGGATTAAAGTTTAAAACAGTAATTTTTAATACTCTAGAACATATATCAAAATCCTGTGTTATCATATGACAAAAATATATATATTTAAAAGAAATATTTCCAATCATTTCCTCACTTCCTGGGTCATTAAAATGATATACAATATTTTGTGTTGTCTTTTTACAGACTTCATATTAAAGGGTCACAATCTGATTTAAAATCACTGTTAAATTTCATAGATTACTTTTTTTTGTAAAGAAAAGATGAATTAAAATGGGGCAGATTCAAACAGTAAAAAGCTGCACTTCCAGTGTAGAATATGGACACATTTTGGAGATTATAATCTTGCCGAGGGTTTGATAGAGGGTTTGATAGAGGGAATGAGGACTGCAAGCACTGTGAAATGTCAGTAATTTTTGAATATAGAGGGTAATATTCGCTGTGACAATTTGACCATTATTTTTTATTTAAATAAAAGTCTGTTTTATTTTGTTTTTTAATACATTCATACTCTTTTAAGGGCTTTTTCTAGCTTATTTGCTTTTCATCAAAATAGAAGAGCAAGAAGGATGCTCATTCTTCAGCGACATACTTTACACCTAGGACATGACTTTCAACATTTATCTTATTAACAAATCATAGAATCATAGAATGCTTAAATTGGAAGGAACCTCTAGAGGTCATCTAGTCCAACTCCCCTACACACGCAGGGTCGTCTAGAGCACATGGCATAGGACTATGTCTAAGCGGGTTTTGAAGATCTCCAGAGAAGGAGACTCCACAACCTCTCTGGGAAACCTGTTCCAGTGCTCTGTCATTCTCACTGTTAAGAAATTTTTCCTTAAGTTCCTGTGGAACTTTTGATGCTTCAGTTTCTGGCCGTTTCCTCTAGTTCTGTCAGTGGCCACCAGTGAAAAGAGGCCAGCCCCATCCTCCTCACTGCCTCCCTTGAAGCACTTATAGACACTGATTAGATTCCCTCTCAGCCTTCTCTTCTCCAGGCTGAACAGGCCCAGCTCCCTCAGCCTCTCCTCAGAGGGCAGATGTTCCAGGCCCCTGATCATCCTTGTAGCCCTGCGCTGGACTCGCTCCAGCAGCTCCACATCCCTCTTGTACTGTGGGACCCAGAACTGGACACAATACTCCAGATGTGGCCTCACCAGGGCTGAGTAGAGGGGCAGGATCACCTCCCTGAACCTGCTGGAGACTCTCTTCTTGATGCACCCCAGGATCCCATTGGCCTTCTTGGCCAATGAACACTTATTGCTAGTTCTCAATATGTTAACATAAATATTTTCAAGAGAAGACAATGAGAGATTTTAAACACAGATAAATTTTAATGTACATAGACGAAAGTGAATGAAAATGTGAAGGAAACTAAAGAATGACTTCAGTGTAGGAGTATTAATATATTTTAGTGGTTCAGGATATCAAGTACCCATCACAGACTTAAGTAAGTAAACTGTTTAAGTAAACTTTAGTGAAACATTTAAGTAAAGTCTTAGTGCTTCAGGATCTAACTATTTCAGTCAATAGCAGAATCTTGTTCCAGCAATTCAAAATAAGACACGCTTGTAATTCAATTCAAATTCAAACATAAGTTCCTAATTCAACTTGCAAAGCAGTTCTGGAGGAATGTCTCTTTTCCTCTCTCTGCTAAAGCAACTTAGTGCCTGCCAATCCACTAAAATATAAACAGAATTATATACCATTATAACTATATTTATTTAATGTGTGTATATATTATATTTATGTGTTTTTTTATAAAAAAGGATCATGGGATAAAACTAATGGTTTCAAAATTCCAGGTTTTCTATACAGAGATCAAGTGTGGAAGTGTGCTGCACTGTAATGATGCTCCCAAGGAGAAACAGGATTCATAAGAGTTGTCATCAAACAGCTCTCCAGAGAATGGTTTCTGTTTGCTGTTACGCTTAATTTGAATGATCTGCTGTAAATACTGTAATTCTATATAGAGAAGAAACCAATGTATACTATTTGCTTGAAAATTATCAAGGCATTCCCATGAGAAAAAATCCCTTAAAATGCTAAAAAGCACTGTTATAAATCAAGACTATTGTTAAAATGTAATAAGGCAACTTTTTAAGTTTAGTAAACACAAACTTAAAATTTGCTAGAGGATAGGAGCCATATGTTTAATTCTTGCCAAATAGACCCAGGCAAATTTACTTTTTCAGTTAGGTATCTGAAGTTCAGCATTAAGATATATTTACTCACTATTAGGATATATTTACTCATTATTCAAGCACATTCAAGAAGTATGCATTTTATTTCTCCAAAATATTTATAAAGATTTTTATAAATATACTTTTGCAGGTATAGGGAAAACATTTAATTGACATCTCCTTAAATATATAGTCCACAATATTCTTTTGGCATGAACATTCATATCCCGTATTTTACATTACCACTATTTATTTTTTTTCCTAATTCCTTCCATTCCTCATATGCCCTTTCATTTTTCTTCAAATGCAAAGAAAAACATACATTTGATAAATTCTGTTCTTATTCATGTCAAATATATATTTCTTCTCTCCCAGTTTTTCTTTCAGTGTAAAAAGAAAATAAAAACATCACTATCAAAATATTTTAGTTCCTCAAAGAGAAGTATTTAGACTCTTCCCCACACTAAAGTTCTGTCAGAAAGTTTTGCTGAAACTGACATATTCCTGTAGATGTTAAAATCTCAGCCAAATTGCATTTCTGACAGAAAGCTCCACAGCTCCCCAAAATATCTACTGTGTCTAGTCATTCTCAACAGCTTGTATTTGTTTTTCTATATATTGAAGACAGCACTGGAAACAGAGATCAAAACATAGGATTACCTCTCCTCAGGGATAGCCCTCTCACCACTGAATTTGTTTTCTTCTTGATTATTCTTTCTCTCTCTGACCTCATAAATCTTTCATTATAGTTTCCACTATGCCCTTTTTCAGCAGGGTCGACAAATGGGCTACTCTGCAATCCACTGCTTATGGTATTTTGCTCCAGCACAGGAGTTTTGCCTCCTGAAAAAGAAAACAAAACGAGATCTGTTTTAGAAACAACACTTTAATCTGTGTTTCCTACCTGCTAGCTGTGAGCACTCATTTTGTGTTGTTCTTTAGAAGCACTGACTCACCAAAGCTTCTAATATAGTCAAGAGTGAAGGTAATGAGGTTTTTTCCCTTTTTTTTTTTTTTTTTTTTGTTTTAAAAAAGTTTTGGAGTCCCTCAGTGACACCAAGTTGTCTCCATTGATGGAAAAGGTACCTCCAGGTACTTTTATATGCATAAATGAAACGGAGCCATGGCAGAGCGACAGGCACTCGGGATGTACAGAAAGTTCGTCATTTAAACCATCAAAGTCTTATATCTGTACCTGCAATGCTTTGGCTTGAACCAGGGTTGTTCCTTCCCAGTTTGTTCCCAGGATAGTTGGCTGGTCTGCATGGGCAGGAGCTGGTTCGCATGGGAAGTCTGTAAGTAGTTCTTTCACCTCCACAACGCCACTCAGTTTTGGAGGAAAAAAGATTGGAATAACTTGCACATGACCAGATTTTGTCAGCTGGCTTCATGATTGAGGAGCTGGCCCTGGTGTTATTTAGTTTTCTATTGACTTCTGAACCAAGCTCCTAGGACATCCAGACACTTGATTTTTGATAGTTCAGAGACTTTGTTATCTTGCTTCAGTAGTCTATCTACTCCTAATTTTGTCATTAATTATCCTGGAAACGTGCTCAGGGTTAGTTGTTGAAACGTCACTAGGGAGCTCTTATAAAAAGGCAATAGCATAAACGTATAGTTAACAGCTTGGCTCAACACATTCATGACAACAAAAGGAACACATAAAGAGGAAAAGTAACCCAGAAGAAATGTTGGTCTACTAGAAGAAATGAAGGTTTGATAACCAGAAACAATGATATCCATTTTTGTTTGCTTGTTTGTTTGTTTTACTTTTTAATTCCAGGGATATTTTTATTTTCAGAGGCCAACTTTGGAATAACTATTTTTGCAGACTACTGACATTACTAAAACTGGTACAAAATATTGAGTTAAATCAGTTCTATTTCTGTAATACTGACTTATTCACCTAAAAGAGTAAAATAAAATAAAATAAAAACTACAGTAAGCTGTTGCACATTTTCTTAGTCCTTTTTTTTTTTTTGAGAATATGACTGTTATGTATAAATGTACTGCAAACAGATTATTTTGGATATGTGTGATAAGATTTGAAAAGTCAAAAACAGACAATCCCCATGTTTTATCTGCAAAGGAAAAGAATACTTCATCAGTAACCTTTAAAGCAGTAAACTGACAGTATTTCATAAAATAACTTTAGAGATGCCATTTTAAGGCATCCTACTCCCTCTAAGCTATATTCTAGCTAACATCCGTATGAACCCTTGCCCAAAGCAAGGAGAGTTTGACTATTTCGTATGTCTTAGCACTAAGAGTTTCAACACATATATTAAAATTTCTGTCAGCAGCATTAGGCTTTGCTGCTGTTTGCTTTGTTTTGTTTCAAGCACATTCTGGATGTGCAAAGCTTTTAGCTTTATGTATTTGTGCATTAACCTTCAATGAAATAAACATCATGATGGAAATGCAATCAGTCCTGTAAAAGTGTTATTTCATCTGACATAAAACACTTTGTTTTTTCTCTCTCTTTCACTCCAGTCTTGGAAATACTGTTTTTCATGCTGCTTAATATTAACTACTGTAGACTGTGTCAGTAAAAGAGGCTGCTAGCGACAGACTTATACAAATACTACGTGTTCAGGGAAGGAAACCCCTAATTCTCACCCAAATAGCAAAATTCTTAGGGCCACTAACTCCAAGAAAGCTACGTCCTTTTAGGACACAAAACTGCTTAAGTATTCATTTCAATTGTGAAAATGCAATTTGAACATCTAAATTGATTCCTTAATATAAAATAGATGAAGAAAATATAATTCCACATTTCTCTTCTTTTAGAGAAAAAAAAATAGTTTTCAGTACAGCTGTTGTGTTTCCTTTCCTGACAGCAATATTTGCAGAGTATGAGCTTCCTTTCATGTACTGTAAAAAATATAGTAAACCCAGTCTTGCGCTCTAGCCTGGGTTTACCCAGATGGAAAATATATATATTGAGAATGCATACAGTCTTTACATAATCTGCATCTGTGCAGGTTATCCAGAGCCCTGTAATGAAGAGATATAGGCACTTACTTTATACATTATGGTGAGATGAATTGCACATAAAGACACCTATTTCTCTATGACAATTACAAAAATGGCTTAGCTAACTACCTCCTGTGAGGATCTATATAGTACCTGGATAATGTTAGGTGAAGTAAATTCTATCCTTCTATCTGGGAGATAAGAGAAAGTTCATGTCCTGTTTTTTTTGGTTGATTTTTTTTTTTTACAAAAAAAAAAAGATTTCTACAAGAAGTCTTAATCCAAATGAATTTAACTTTTCTACAATTACTTTAACATGAAATATAAGCATGGTTATGCAATTTGTAAATCATTATTGCTAATCAACGTGTGTAATCTTAGTATATAAATATGGATCTGAAATGACTGTAAAAATGCATTCTATGATGTGTGATTATGTATATTATTCTGTAAAGTTACTTTTGCATATTGTTAAATGAGGAAGGGATAAAGGACAATTGCTGAATGTAGTTTTATCATTGCAAGTCAAGCTTCGACTGACTAGCTTAGCTGAGCTAGTCAAGGCAGAGAAACTTTATCAGTAGTTCTTATGAAGCAAAGTCTCACTTTCCCCTCTCCCTCCTTCTCTTCTCTCAGTTGTAAATATGTCTAGGGCATGTCCTTAGAAGTAAGAAAGGAATTATCTCTGTTAAAACGTATTAACCTTTTAACAAATTAAAATTAAAGTTATTACTTTCATATATACCAGCAAAGGAGAACAGATGTGATTATTTCTGTGTTTTAACTTTAGATAGACCATCTTTCTTTTAACAGCTTACCTGTTCAAATCTAATCCTAGTTGAAATTACTTGTATATGTCATAGACATGTGAGTCTTAAGTACTATTTTTTTTTAATAGGGAATATCTAAGCAGAAACAAATTTCATGTTGTAAGTGCAAAACCCATGGTTGTTTCTGTATTGAATATTAATCTGGCAAAATTCATTGCATAAATGTACGGAAGGTATATGAAATGTCAGTATTTTCCATATTTAAAGCCTGCCCACTTTCCCTATTTGGCTCACATATGGCTAAGATATATGTGAGTCAAAAAAAGAATGCAGTTATCATTTTTTTTTTGAAAACTGCAGTATATAACATTCAACAACACTGGCATAACAAGGTTTCCAGATCAGAACTGAATACAATTTTTGACTTAAAAATTACAAAACATCAGTTACAAACTCCAGTCTAATTAAAATAGTAGCCTTCCTTAATTGTAATGTTTTCTTTATTGGGCTTAAATTTTACCCTGAATATGGCTCAGTGATGAACTTCCCAAAACTACTCATAAACTACCTCATTATACTCCTTTAATTTAGTCTATAATCTGTAGCTTGCATTTATATTATTAAGTGGACAGTTTCCTAAAATATGTATGTGTTATCTCTGCTTCTAGTAGCTCAACCACAAACTAAGACTGAGGAATTTAAGTCATGCCAAACAAAAAACACTAATGCATATCACTATATTTAGTTTGTTTTAGACAAAAAGATATATAGATATATTTATGGTCTAAAAATAAAATAAATAAAAGACAAAGAGAAGTAAGTAATACAAACTACCATCATAGGTATTCCTTATTGAAAATTCTCTTGGCCTCATGCTCATTAATACTCAAATCTTTTCTTATTTATTTAGTCTTGCATCTCTGTTGATTGTTAGGGTTATTTTCAATGGGTAAATTAATTTTGGTTGTGACCATTAAATTTACATCAGTATATTTCTACGGTGTTACTATGATAGCTCATTTTTATCAAGGAGTTTACTACTAGCTGTAGTTTACATCATCCTAAAATAGCTAAAGTTTAACTATAGTCCATGATGAAAATAAATTCTATAACCTATATATGTTTTATAACTGTCCTGTGAATCACCACTTTTGCTTATAGCTTTAGCTATATTCAGGGGCTTTTTAGCTTACGTATACTAAGTTTATATCCTTATGTATCCTTAATAAAGATCAATTATACGCTCACCTTTTTTGTCAGAAGGGCTCTCTTGGCTCATCAAGCCATTTTGTTGTTCTATCAAGACTTCTTTCTTCCATACTCTAGCAACAAAAGTTACTTGTTGTCACATTTTTTTTGTCTTCAGGCAACCTATCTGCCATTTTTGTTTGTTTGTTTGTTTCTTACCTTAAATTTATATTTTAAGCCTTATTGTCAGGGACCATCTTTTTTTTTTTTTCCTGCTTGTGGTGGTACAGTGCTTACCCGGTCTCAATCTCAGGCACTCTCAATCTCTCTCAGGCACTTAGAGATAATGTCTCTTTTTCAATGTCAGCAGAACAATTTCTATGGTAAATATAACTTTTTTTAGACACCGCATAACAAGAGGACTACTCAAATACATTATGTTCTGCTAGTCTGTTATGAATGAGCTATTATTCATTTACTATAGGAAAAAAAAGGTAGAACACTCATGTACTAAATAAAAATGAAATTTATTTGAAAACACCTCATACTTTAAAAAACATGTCTTTATAGGGACATACAACTTAGGTCACAAATGACACTTTCATAAAGATGTAAACTTACCAAGTTATTTTGTCTTTATACATTTACTAAACAATACATAGTTACCTACCAGGCATTTAACAGAACTTAAGGCCTATTCCTGCAATCTCAGAAAAAGAAGAGATTCTTGAGTTTAAAGTAATAGTTCACAGATCTATCATGATAAGGTATGACCTTGTCCATTTAGGGAATAGATACCTTTTCTTCCTGAAAATGGTATTTCTTCACACAAAAATAATCAGTATTGAATGTCCTACTTATAAAAGCTGTTCTGTTTTATCCTCATCTGACATTATTACTGTCATTGGAGTGGAATGAACAGTCTTGGCTAGTGTATTCTAAATTTTTCAGATAAAAAAACACCAGACCATTGGAGTTCATGTGGTATGTAACAAAGATGAAAGTAGACCGCTTTTATCTCCCTTTAACCTCATTTTTTCTACATAACTCTCAGTCTTCACTGATACGAAATTCTCTGGATAAGAATGTCTATGAATGCAAATGTTATCAGAATCATGATTTAACTCAAATAGAAATTCAAAATTTGCATATTTCTTTGGTCACCTTCTTCCTCATTCAGGCATTTTTGTTTCTATTGTACACAAATCTAGAAAAAGATTTTAACTATCAGAAAATTACCATGCATAACTAAAGAAAATCCATATACCACATACCACTAATACTGAAGCTGAGACAAAACGCTTAACATACTTCTTTCTTTTTTTTCTTTATATCAAAGAATGTTTCTAGGTATTCTTATGAATCTCACTGTCTCATTTGGATCTTCATCTTTCTGTCACCATCTGTCTATGTCTTCTTCTGTTCAAAAGCAAGAGTATCTCAAATATTCAAAATGAATTTCATCTTTTCCTTCTATTGTTTAAAGATAACTAGCTTCTTAGTAGCTGTGAATGATGAATGAGGAAGAACTTCATTTGATGATGGATATTTCTCCTAGCAAAAAGATACTTTCTCTACTACACATACATTTCATAAGTCTTTACTGAAAGTGATAGATTCTTCTTTCACAATGTGTTACTGATCCAAAATTATAGAAAAATTAAAGGAGGATGAAGATAAAAATTAATTAATTAATAATTTTATGAAGTAATTATAATAATAGCTTATTTGTGACTTACAAATTACAGTTATATAAGTAAAACAATTTCCTTCTAGGAAACAAACTGCCCACAGAGCTCTAACTTGTGAAAATTTCACAGTGTATGTATTGTGATTGCTGAAAGCTGTATTGAAACGAAATTTTCTAACCACTAAAATGCCAGACATGTAAGAGTGCACATAGTGAAAAAGATAGGAATAATACACATAGACAATATTCTTTAATGCCTCTTGCCTTGTTACAATCATTTAGTTCTTTGCAAATAGCATGCAAAATGCTGCCAATCAGAATGGCAATATTGTTCTGGCTCATGCATGTCTATACCCATTGAAATTACTGAATAGAAAAGCAAGATACTGGAAAATTTAGTTTCCAGTCATTTGTTGTTGACAGATTCTATCCAGCAGAAAGAAAGCCATTTCCGTGACATTTAAATATTGCATCCAGAAAGTCGGCCTGTGCTGAATAGAAAATGGTAGTTCACATCTTAGCATTGCAGTAAGTTCTCTCTGTTTCTGAGAGAAGCTTGAGCATCAAAACATATTTCATGGTTACATAGTCCCTCATGGTAATTTCACAGAATCACAGAATGGTTAGGATTAGAAAGGACCTCTAGAGATCATGTAGTCCTACTCTCCTGCTCAAGCAGGAACACCTAGAGCACGTGGCACAGGGTGGCATCCAGGCATGTTTTGAAGATCTCGAGAGAAGGAAACTCCACAAGCTCTCCGGGCAGCCTGTTCCAGAGCTCTGTCACCCTCACAGTAAAGAAGTTCTTCCTCACATGGAGATTAAACTTCCTATGTTTCAACTTGTACCCATTACCGCTTGTTCTGTCACTGGCCATCACCGAGAAGAGCCCAGCTCTATCCTCCCTACAATTACTCCTCAGGTACTTGAACATATTGATCAAATCTCCTCTCAGCCTTCTCTTCTCCATACTAAACAGGCCCAGCTCAGTTAGTCTATCCTCATAAGATAGAAGCTCCAGTCCCTTAATCATAGAATCATAGAATCATAGAATCATAGAATGCTTAGGGTTGGAAGGGACCTCTAGAGATCATCTAGTCCAACCCCCCTGCATACGCAGGGACACCTAGAGCACGTGGCACAGGACTGCATCCAAGCGGGTTTTGAAGATCTCCAGAGAAGGAGACTCCACAACCTCTCTGGGCAGCCTGTTCCAGTGCTCTGTCACCCTCACTGTTAAGAAATTTTTCCTTAAGTTCCTATGGAATTTTTGATGTTTCAGTTTCCGGCCATTTCCTCTAGTCCTATCAGTGGCCACCACTGAAAAGAGGCCATCCCCGTCCTCTGCACTC
Source organism: Tinamus guttatus (assembly GCF_059628265.1). NCBI lineage: Eukaryota > Metazoa > Chordata > Aves > Tinamiformes > Tinamidae > Tinamus > Tinamus guttatus. The sequence continues at coordinate 302,588 of NW_028289020.1, read as the reverse complement.
CCTCCCTTGAGGTATTTATATACACTGATTAGATCCCCTCTCAGCCTTCTCTTCTCCAGGCTGAACAGGCCCAGCTCCCTCAGCCTCTCCTCATAGGGCAGATGTTCCAGGCCCCTGATCATCCTTGTAGCCCTCCGCTGGACTCTCTCCAGCAGCTCCACATCCCTCTTGTACTGTGGAGCCCAGAACTGGACACAGTACTCCAGATGCGGCCTCACCAGGGCTGAGTAGAGGGGCAGGATCACCTCCCTCGACCTGCTAGAGACGCTCTTCTTAATGCAGCCCAGGATCCCATTGGCCTTCTTGGCCACGAGGGCACACTGCTGCCTCATGGTCAACTTGTCGTCCACCATGACACCCAGGTCTTTCTCCGCAGAGCTGCTCTCCAGAAGGTCGGTTCCCAGCCTGTACTGGTGTCTGGGGTTATTCCTCCCCAGGTGCAGGACCTTGCACTTGGCCTTGTTGAATTGCATGAGGTTTTTCACCGCCCAGTTGTCCAGTCTGTCCAGGTCCCTCTGGATGGCAGCACAGCCCTCTGGGGTATTGGCTACTCCTCCCAGTTTGGTATCATCAGCAAACTTGCTGAGGGAGCACTCTGTGCCTTCATCCAGGTCATTGATGAATAAATTGAACAGGACTGGACCAAGGACTGACCCCTGGGGGACCCCACTAGCCACAGGCCTCCAACTAGACTCTGCACCGCTGATCACCACTCTCTGGGCCCTGCCATCCAGCCAGTTCCTAATCCATCTCACTGTCCACTCATCTATCCCACACTTCCGGAGCTTGCCCAGGAGGATGTTGTGAGGGACGGTGTCAAAAGCCTTGGTGAAGTCGAGATAGACGACATCCACCGCTCTCCCCTCGTCTATCCAGCCGGTCATTTCATCATAGAAGGCTATCAGGTTAGTCAGGCAAGATTTTCCCTTGGTGAATCCATGCTGACTACTCTTGAGCACCTTCTTGTCCTCCATGTGCCTGGAGACAACAGCCAGTATGAGCCGTTCCATCACTTTTCCGGGGACGGAGGTGAGGCTGACTGGCCTGTAGTTGCCTGGGTCCTCCTTCTTGCCTTTTTTGAAGACTGGCGTGACATTGGCCTTCTTCCAGTCTTCCGGCACCTCCCCCGTTCTCCAGGATCTTTCAAAGATGATGGAGAGCGGCTTAGCTATGACCTCTGCCAGCTCCCGCAGCACTCTGGGGTGCATCCCATCATGGCCCATGGATTTGTGGGTATCGAGGTTCCTTAGGTGCTCTCTGACCCAATCTTCCTCTACCCAGGGCAAGTCTTCCTCTCCACCAGCTTCTTCTCTTGCCTCTAGGGCCTGGGGCTCTAAAGGGCTGCCCTTGGTAAACACCGAAGCAAAGAAGGCATTGAGCAACTCTGCTTTTTCTGTGTTATTTGTAACCAAGGTGCCCATCCCGTCCTCCAGCGGACCCACGTTTTCCCTGATCTTCCTTTTGCTGTTAATGTATTTGAAGAAATTTTTTTTGTTATTTTTAACGTCCCTTGCCAGCTTGCCTTCCAGACGTGCCTTAGCTTTCCTTGTCGCATCTCTGCACTCCCTGACTACGTTCCTGTATTTCTCCCAGGGGGCCTGTCCTTTTTTCCACATTCTGTATACCGCTGCCTTCTGCTTGAGCATTGCCACAAGCTCCCGGCTCATCCACACAGGTCGCCTGCCCCCTCTGCCTCCCTTCCTACACACAGGGATGCACTGTTGCTGGACGTGGAGAAAGTGCCGCTTGAAAACTAACCAGCTCTCTTGGGCCCCCCTGCCTTCTAGAGCACTAGCCCATGGGATTCTACCAAGGAGGTCTCTGAAGAGGCTAAAGTTGGCCCTCCTGAAGTCCATCGTCGCAAGGCTACTTACAGCCCTTCCTCCTCCTCGTTGAATCCTGAACTCCACCAACTCATGGTCACTGCAGCCGAGGCTACCCCCCACCTTCACATCTCCTACTAGGCCCTCCCTATTTGATAGCACGAGGTCCAGTAGCCCACCTCTCCTCGTCGGCTCCTCCACAACCTGCGTCAAAAAGTTATCGTCGACGCTCTGCAGGAACCTCCAGGACTGCTTATGCCTGGCTGTGTTGTCCTCCCAGTTGATGTCGGGGTAGTTGAAGTCCCCCATGAGAACCAGGGCCTGTGACCGTGAGGCAACATCCAGCTGCCTATAGAAGGCCTCATCAACCTCCTCGTCTTGGTCAGGTGGCCGGTAGCAGACACCCACCACAGTGTCTCCCACATTAGCCTGCCCTCTAATCCTTACCCACAAGCTCTCAACTCGCTCATCCTCGACTCCCAGGTTGAGCTCCATGCATTCCAGTTGCTCTCTCACATAAAGAGCAACTCCACCACCTCGCCTTCCCAGCCTGTCCTTCCTAAAGAGCACATAGCCTTCCATGGCAGCGCTCCAGTCGTGCGAGCTATCCCACCACGTCTCTGTGATTCCGATGAGATCATGACGCTGGGACCGCACACAGATCTCCAGTTCATCCTGCTTATTCCCCATGCTTCGCGCATTGGTATACAGGCATTTCAGGGAAGCAACAGAGGCCACAGGTTTCCCAGGAGGGGTGAAAGAGGA